>NC_048228.1:97514184-97523642 GCF_002007445.2 Ailuropoda melanoleuca
CGATCTGTTCCACATCTTGAGAGTTTTGTTCTTTTGAGGATGTTACATGAGTGAAATCCTACAGCTGTGACGTTTTGAGAGTGGTTGGTTTTTTTGTTTTCATTCAGCATAATGGCCCTGAGATCCATCCAAANCGTCCCTAGCTGTATGACCGTGGATAGGTCACTTAACCTCTCTGAAACATGATTTCTAAAATAAGGATAAATACTTTGAGGGCTTGTTGTGTGGATTCCTTATAGTGTTACATAAAAACTCTTAGTTCAGTGCACAGCAGGTAGTAAAAGTTCAATAAACAGTGGCTATGATTAGTTACCGTGTGCACTGGGTGACAGCATGTGTGTTAATATTGGTGAGTGCCTACTGTATATTTTTTTTAATTTTTCATTTTTTGTGTGTGCTCACTATACTTTGTAAATCACTTTATTCTTAGGAACACAATGCATCTTCCCAACAAAATTATAAAACGGGTGTTCCTATATTATTTTTAAAAATTTGTTAAATATTTTATTTGTTTATTTGAAAGAGAGCTAGCACCCAAGGTGGGGGGAGGGGCAGAAGGAGAGGGAGAAGCAGACTCCCTGCTGAGCAGGGAGCCCTATGAGGGGCTCAATCCCAGGATCCTGAGATCCTGACTGGAGCCAAAGGTAGACATTCAACCGACTGAGCCACCCAGGTGCCCCAAGGGGTGTTCATATTTTAGAGATAAGAAAATGGAGGCTCAAAGATGCTATGTATCAACCCACACAGAAAATGAGCGCTGGAGGCAGTATTGAAACCTGATAGCCTGAGTCCAGAGCCCATAGTTCCCACCCCTGCACGGGGCAGGAAGCAGCTATGTGGAAAGCATTTTCCTCCCATGAGCTGTGAGGGGTCACACAACCCAATCCTCAGACAAATAGCTGAACACTCTTTCTATCCAGAGCCACAGTCAGCAGGAGGAACAGCAGCTCTCCCAGAGCGACAGGTTGCCCTGGTAACCTGTTAGCCAAGCCTGACTCTGATTGTAGAAACCCCATTTCGCTTTAATCAGGGGGCATGAGTCCATTTGAGAAATGAATCACATAGAAATAAATTGTGTTTCCCTCCTGCTTTGGGGTGGGGGTTATGCTTCCCCCCCTTTTCTTTTGAGGGCCCTTTAGACCATTTACGTTGAGTGTAATTATCACTAAGTCTCCTATCTTGCTGTTTTTCTCTTTGTCACCTCTGTTCTGTTTTATTTTTGATTCATTGAACTTATTTCTTGTATTCCCTTTTTTATCTTCACTAATGACTTATTAGCTTTTTCTGTTTTTTGATTCATTGAATTTATTTCTTGTATTCCTTTTTTATCTTCACTAATGACTTACTAGGTTTTTTTTTTTTCCTGGAGGGTGCTCTCGTGGTTGCTCTAGGATTTAGAACATGTGTCTTTAACTTATCACCGCCACCAAATACTACTTTACTTCACATGTATTATTACTTCACTGTACAAACCTTGCAACAATACATTTCCATTTATCCCTTCCTGACCTTTGTGTAGTTGTCATACGTTTTACTTTACACATGTTACAAACTCAGAAGTGTATTGCTCTTAGATTTCCTTAAAAAGCCAATTATTTTTTAGGGGAAAGTTTTAAATGAGAAAAAATATTTCTTATATAATTTATATTTTTAAATTATAATCTTTTAGTTGTCCTTTCCCATTTCCCATTTCTACCATTTCTACAATCTTTGTTGCTTTGGCCTGAAGAACTCCGTTTCACATTTCTTGTGGTGTAAGTCCCCTCACAGCAAATTCTGTTTTTATATATCAGAAAATGTTTTTATTTTGCCTTTATTTTTGCTAGATATAGAATACAAAGTTTACAGGGTTTTTTTTTTTCTTTCAAAACATTAAAGATCTCATTCAACATTTTTTGGTTTGTATTTTCTTCTAATGAAAACTTGGCAGCCCCTTTTATTCCTCCTGCATATAACAAGTCTTTTGTTTTCTGACTGCTTTTGAGAGTTTCTCTTTGTCACTGGTTTCCACACCTTGATTGTGGTATGCCAAGTATGATTGTTTTGTATGTATGTTCTTCTGCTTGGGGTTCATTGAATGTCCTGAATCTGTGGGTTTATAGTTTTTTTCCAGTTTGGAAATTTTAAGGCCATTTTCTTTTCCGACCTCCTTCCTTCTGATATTGTCCTACAAGTCGCTGAAACCCTGGTCATTTATATTTGGTCCCCTTGTCTCTCTGTGCTTCAGTTTGGAAAGTTTCTGTTGCTATATCTTCAAGTTCATTCATCTTTTTTCTTCTTGGGCATCATACAATTTTTTAAAGCCTATTTGATTTATTTTTTCCTTTCTGAAATTCCATTTGTTCCTCCTTTACAGTCTCCCTTTTTCTCCTCATCATATTTGTTTTCCTTTAAATTCTTAGGCATGTTTATAATTGCTCTTTTCGCATTCTCATCTGTCGTTTGGGTTTTTTTTCCCTATGGTTGCATCTTCTGGTTATGAGTCCCATTTCCCTGCTTCTTTGGGCATTTAGTAATGTTTTATTGGATGTTGGACATTAAGAGTGTTAACTTGTTTAATGACTGCATTTTGTTATCACCCTTTTTTGAGTGCTGAATTTTGTTTTGGCAAGCAGTTAAATTACTTGTGAATCACCTTCTTTTATCGTTAAAAGGTACTATTTTCTAGACTTTTAAAAACTTTGTTAGGCCGAGTGTAAGGTAGCGTTTGCTCTGGTGCCACTTTAGCTTTACTACGGAAGTGTGACCCTTCATGGGGTCTAATGCCCCACATATTGATTAATATTGGTGTTATTATGATTGCTGATGGTGACTCTGAGTGACACTTTTGACTTTGTCCTCATTGACTCTTGCTGCTGCACCACAAACTTTATTACAAATACATTCCAAATAGTAACGTTTCTTCTCAAAACAAGTTAACGTAGTTTCCTTTAAAAACATGGAGTCCAGGTGATGACGTCAGGTGGGCCACAGGGAGAACCACCTGGTGATTGGCCACATGAGCAAGCCCAAGCTGAGCGCCCCCTGGTGGTTGGCTGAGGCGCAGTGGTGCCCTCAGGAGGCGTTGGGATGAACCTTGGCTTTTAGAAAAGCCCAGCACCCGCCTAAGGTACCACTGAAGGGAGCGAGGTCTCCTCCATCGTAGCAGCTACGACTGGGGTACTCTTCAGGGTTCTCGTTTCCTGCTGATGGCAACTTCTCCCTGACTGGTCCTGCCCCAGCTTCTCGCCCACACTCTTCACTTCATGTTCACTTGTACCTTTCTGCCGCTCTGGGGTCCCATGAGTCCTTATGCCAGCACTCAGCACCACCTGGACACAGGCCTCGCTGCGGGCTGGCCAGACCACCCAGTTACTCGGTTCCATTTGGCAGAAAGGTGGGGGGGATCTGAGAATCACAGTTCAATGGACCCCTACCCAAGCAGGCAGAGGCCCTCTAGTCCTCTGGGGTCATAACCCGGCTCAGCACAGGGCCCCTGGACATTCCACTGAGCTGGAGCCTTGTGTCCAGGATCAGCATAGGAGAAACTAACCCTCTACACACATGGCGAAGTGGGAGCACATCAACCCCATGGTGAAGGGTGAGAGACTCTCCCAGAAATATAGCTGATGGGGACATCTCTGACCCAACTCAGCATGGGGCCAAGAAGTCTCTAGGATGCTAGGCTGACCAGGAGCCCTCCAAATCAACAGAGCACAGGACAATTGAGTCTTCCAGCGGGGCTAACTAAGAGCCCTTTGACCAGGAGCCCACTGATCCAGATCATCACTAGGCAACCAAGTCCCCTGGACCTCCAGGCAATGGGAGGTTCTCCAGACCAACTCAGCAGAGGGCTAACAAGTCCCCAAGACAGTGGGCCCACTAGGCTGCCTTCTGCCACAAGCCCTCTGTCCCAGCTTACCATGGGGTAAACAAGTTGCCTAGATGCTGGGCCCACCAGGAGTCTTCCAACATTGGAGCCCTCAACCCAGGAGAACCCAGGGCAATTGAGTCCACCAGACGCCAGGCCAACCAGGAGCCTGGTGACCTAACTCATCACAGGATGAACTAATCCCCTGGACATCCACTCGACTACAGGCTTTATGAACCACATCAGTACAAGCTGAACCAGTCACTCCCCCAGACCACGGGCCAATAAGGAATTCTCTGAACTAACTTAGCACAGGGCTGTGGAGTCCCCCAGACCGTGCACCCACCAGAAGCTCACCAACCCAGTTCAGCACAAGGCAAACTAATTCTCTGGACTCCAGGCTGATGCCAAGCCCTTTGATGACGATGAGTCCAAGGCCACCAAGTCCCCTGAACACCTGGCCGGTGAGGAATTCTCTAAACCAACTCAGCATAGGGCTACCCAGTCCTCAGAACAGTGTGCTCATTGGGCACCCTCATACCAAAAGCCTTCTGACCCAGCTCACCATGGAGCAAAAATGTTGCCTGGACACTGGGCCAACTGGGAGCTTTCCACCTCAGCAGAGCACAGGGCAATCAAGTCTTCCAGCTGGGCCAACCAGGAGCCCTTCAACCAGGAGCTAACTGACCCTGATCAGCTACAAGGCAAGTCCCCAGTCACAGTTTTTTGACCGAGATCAGCACAAGGCAAATCAGTACCCCAGACCCTTGGCCAATGGGGAATTCTCTGAACCAACTTAGCATAGGGCAATGGACTCCTCCAGACACTGGGCCCACCAGGAGCTCACCAACCCAGTTCAGCACAAAGCAAACTAATTCCCTCAACACCTGGCTGATGGCAAGCCCTTTGACCTACGTCAGCTCAAGGCAAGCCAGTCCTCTGGACCCCTGGCCAATGGGGAATTCTCTGAACCAACTCAGCATAGGACTAATGAGTTCCCAGGACAGTGAGCCCACTGGGTGTCCTCATACAAAAAGCCTTCTGACCCAGCTCAGCATGGTGCAAAAAAGTTGCCTGGAGACTGGACCAACTGGGAGCTCTCCACTTCAACAGAGCACAGGGCAATCAAATCTTCCAGCTGGAACAACCAGGAGCCCTCTGACCAGGATCCCACTGACCCAGATCAGCACTAGGCAACCAAGTCCCTTGGACCCCTGGCTGATGGGGCATTCTCTGAAGCAACAGCATAGGGCCAAGGAGTCCCCAAGACAGAGGGCACACTGGGTGCCCTTGTATCACAAGTTCTCTGATCCAGCTCAGCATGGGATAAACAAGTTGCCTGGACACTAGGCCAACTAGGTACCCTCCACCTGGGAACCTTCAACCCAGCAGAGCACAGGGCAATTAGACAATTGAGTCCACTAGATACTAGGCCAACCAGGAGCCCTGTGACCCAGCTAATCACATGGTGACCCTTATACCACAGGCCCTCTGACCCAGCTCAGCATGGTGAAAACAAGTTGCCTGAACACTGAGCCAGCCAGGAGCCCTCCAGCTCAGCAGAGCGTAAGGCAATCATGCCTTCTAGCTGGGCCAGTCAGGAGCCCTCTGACCCTAATCAGCACAGGGGGAACTAATCCCCCAGATGTTCATTCAGCCAACCATAAGCCTTCTGACCCAGATCAGCACAAGGCGATTGAGTCCCTTCCACCCCTGGCCAATGGGGAATTCTCTGAACCAACTCAGCACAGGGCAAAGAGTCCCCAGGATGGCTCTTGGACCAGGAGTACTCTGATCCCATTTAGAATGGGGCAAATGAATTCCCCAGACATCTGACCCACCAGGAGCCCTCCAGCCGGAAGCTGTCCCACCCAGCTCAGCACAGGGCAAACAAGTTCCCCGGGCACACCGGAAGCTTTCCTACCAGTCAGCAAAGCGCAAATGAGTCCCCTGGCCACCCAGACAACTACAAGCCCACTGACACAGTTCAGCATAGGGCAAAGTGAGTCTCCCAGACACTGTCGTTTGGGAGCCTTCCTACTGTGAGCCCAGTAACCAGGCTTAGTTCAGGGCAATGAGCCCCTGTATGCCCGAGCGACTGGAAGACCTTTGACTTGGCTCAACACCGGGCAAATGAGGCCCAGAGACACCCAGGGAATTCCCCAACCCCACTCAGCACTAGATAAGCAAGTCTCCTGGACGGTCGACTGAGCACAAACCCTCCAAGCAGGAGGCCTCTGACCCAGCTCACCACAGGGCAAAAGAGTCCCCTGGACACCTGACCAACTGGGAGCCCTGCCACCTTGGCTCAGCAAAAGGTGAATGAATCTACCAGACACTTGACAGTCCAGGAATTCCACCCAACTCCACATAGGGCCAGATTCCCTTGGATGCCTGGCTGACCAAGAGCTTAGTGCAGGGAAAATGAGTCCCTGGGACATCTGTCTTCCAGGGGAGGAGCCAGGACGGAGGCTATCTCTGAAGGTAGAGGTTCCTTGCCCTGTTGGAGGCTGGATCCCATGTGTCTCAGAGTTGTGGGTGAATGCCACGCCCTGACCAGTGCTTGGAACCACTCAGAACTGCATAATGAATCTGGAACACTACATCAGAAACTAAGGATATACTGTATGGTGACTAACATAACATAATAAAAAATTATTATTAAAAAAAACCTGCAGTTCCCACATTAGGTCACTCTGTGGTCATGCTGGTGGGCCGTGGCCCTCAGCCCTCTGGCCTGGAACCAACTCCAGCCTGATATCCTGGTGGCACACCATCTGGGGAGCCTTCATCTTTTGGAGAGTTCTCTTCGGAGGGAGCAAAAGCCACCGTGCCTTAAATGAGATAGAAGCTAGGAGAGCTGGCCCTGGAAATGAAACGCATCGATACATCTCCGGCAGCGTTCGACAGGTCAGAATTTCTGAAAGAAGCTTTTACTACAAGGAGGGAAAGGAATAACTCTTTCTTTCAGAAGATGTCTGAGCTAAAAGATTTGCTCTTAACGTGTGAAGAAGAAAACCAAAGATTGAGAAATCTGCTTTGTCACTGGGTATCACAAGAATTAAAGAAAGTATTGCCTGAGAGCCAGGCCTCCCTGGACACGGCCTGACATGCAAAGGAGGCTGAGAGCAAGTTCCAGAAGGGACGCAGGCCAGTGTGGAGGAGTCATTGGCGGAGCTCCTCCAGGCTCACGACAGGTGCTCCCACCTGCAGGGGGAGTGGAGACCTTACGAGAACACGCTAAGCAGTGGGGTGGGAGGCAGGCCGACATCTTTGAACTGGAGAGCTTTGTCAGCAACACGCATGGCTTCCTGGAAGCATTGGCCCGTGGAAACGGTGCTGCCCCACCCATGCCCGCCCAGGAGGGCATAGAAAAGAAGCTGGGGTGGATTGGGGGGCATGTCCTGGAGTGGGAGGTAACATAAATTTCAGGACTTCTAGGAACTTTAGATAATTTAAAGTAATCATTTAAAAATAGTGAATTTAAAATGAATAACCCTGGGTGATTGCAATGCAGTGCTGGAATTGTCGACACCACCATGCCTCGTGAGTCACTGTATTCTGCAGATGGTGGGTGGGGGTCGCCACGGCTCTCCATGGACAGCTGCCCCCGAGCGCAGCCCTCCCGTCCCTGGCAAACACTTTCACATACGTTGACTCCCCTAGATCTCAAAGCCAGCCGCTGAGGTGGGTGCCATTCTGATAGTCAAAGAGAAACAGAAGTCCTCGCACAGGTAATTCTGCAGAGACCATCTCTGGTCCAAGGTCTCACAGCCAGTTTGGGGCAAAACTTGGATTTGGACCCTGATGTCACGGCTGCGAACTCCAGCCACAGCAGCAGGTGCTTCTCAGCTCAGGCTCCCGCCGGAAGCAGGCTTCAAAGAGCACATGGGAGGGGAAGATCAGGGTGGAGAAGGCCAGAGGGGGAGACAATTCCCTGTCTCTGGTGGAGGTGGTGTGGGGTGAGGGCGGTAGGTAGAGGCTGGAGAGGGGACCAGACGGTGGGCCGTGTGCTCTGAGCCAAGGAAGCGCTGCAGGATTGCGGGGAGAGACGTGGGATTCGCTCTGGCTGCTCTAGCTTTGGGGCGGGATGGAGGTAAGAAGGCAAAGCCGGAGACAGGTGGGAGCAGGCGCACCTGGGAAACTGGAGGGTGTCTGTGGACCTGGAGGGAAGTGGCCCCTTCCGAGAGGCAGAGCTGAGAATTGGTATGAATTGGATGCTGGGGTGTGGGGAGGGAGGAGGAAATCCAGGTTCCAGGCTGGGCCCCTCCAGTTCCAGAGGCAGTGGGGTGGGAGCTCAAGGGAGGTATGGATCCCAGTAAGCTGGGACCCACCTGCAGTTCCAATCAAGGTGGAGGTGGAGAGCCTGAAGTTGTGGCCCCCGGGGGGGCGGTGTTCAAGTAAATGTGTTCCTAGCAACCAGGGGTAAACTAAGCAGAGTCGTGAAGAAGCTGGCAGCGCCCGGGGCCGGGGGGTGGAGGGGCGGTGTTGAATTTGACGGGGATTTGGATGAGAGAGAGGCAAGCTTGTGCTTCTAAGATGGGTGATGTCTGAGCCATTTTGAGAGTTGCTGGTTGTAGGAGCCAGTGGAGAGGGTGGTAGAGTTCAGGTAACTGGGACCTGAGAGGCAAGTGGATTGCTTCCATGATCCAGCACTGAGAACGTCCACTGCTCAGCTGCTCAGACCCAGCTCACCTGCCTGCCCCGCCCCCAGGTTCCCAGACATAGCAGCTTCCTGGAGATGAAGGGGCTGGGACACGACTTTGGGGTGTGATCTGCAGCTGCTCACCCCTTCTGGGTCCCTAATTGCTTCCTCTGTAAAATGCAGACAACTCAGGTGGGAGGCAGGAGAAGGCAGGCTGGGGAGGAGATCTGTAGGATCAAGGGGACAGATGGAGTCCTGAGGACGATGGGAGGGAAGGAGGATGGGAGGATTCACTATCCTGGCCTTTTCCTTCCTGAAAGCAGAGCATCAGCTCTGAGAGGAGGGCGCTCTGGGTGCTGCCTCTGCCTCACCCCTGTCCTTCTCTGCCCAGCACCTGCCCAGCACTAGACCCCTCCTTCCTCCTCCACCACTGCCTGGCACCCACAGGGTGGGGCCACTGGGCCCACAGGGGAGCCTTGAGCTCCAGAGAGCCCGGGTGGGAAAACTAGCTTTAGAGAGCTATTTTGGGACGTGTTGACAGGTATGGCATTAGGATAGATAGGTAGATAGATAGATAGATAGATAGATAGATAGATAGATAGATAGATGATAGATTTATAGATCCACGGGAAGCTGCGGGTAGTACAGAAATGTCCCTTCATAAAGGCACCTGTCGCCTGTTTTACCCCAGAGGTAACATCTTACATCACTGCAGAACAATGTTAACACCAGGAAACTGACATGGGCATGATGTGCGTGTCTTGTTCTATCGTTGTATTGTGTCCATTCACGGGAGCAGTAGCACAGCCCAGGTGCAGAACTGCTCTGTCAGCACAAAGATCTCCCTCACGCACCCACCTTTGCCGCCATAATTCCTGTCTGCGGCCACCGCCGATCTGTTCCACATCTTGAGAGTTTTGTTCTTTTGAGGATGTTACATGAGTGAAATCCTACAGCTGTGAC
>NC_048228.1:97523742-97596896 GCF_002007445.2 Ailuropoda melanoleuca
CCATCTTAACCCACTCTCTTTTCCTTAATTTTCAATTTCAATGTATCTTCTGTTTTTTTGCTGAGACTATTTTTCTTTTGTTTTAAGCATGTTTATGATTGCTTGTTGAAGCATTTGTATGACGGCTACTTTAAGATTCATCAGGAAATCCCAAAACCTGTGTCATCTCGGTATTGGGGGGTCTTTAGATTATCTAACTTGTTCAAGGTGACATTTTCCTGGTCCTCGGAATGACGACTATACTCATTGTATCTTGGCTATTTGGGGTGTTATGTTAAGGGACTCCAGATCTTCTTAAATCTGGTGTGTCAGCGGGTGGTGGGTCTACGGAAGTGTGGCTAGCAAGTGCAGCCCCAGCTATGTGCCCACACCTGAAGGCGCAANTATGTGCCCACACCCGAAGGCGCAAACTAAAGCCTGGCCGGAACCACAGGTGCTCAGCCTGGCCAGACACGACTGGGAAATTAGAGGGCAAACTGTGTGGAAAGTCACATCATCATGGCATTCTTCCCTGCAGAAAGGGATGAGGGCACATGACAACTAAAAACATGTTGTTTGCTCTATTTATTCCTAAGAATGAATGAGAACTTTGTAGTGACCAAAACTCTGGGTGGGAGTGGGGAGTCCTCAGGAAATGCCTGCTTCTGTGTGTTGAGCACATTTGAGAAATTTGGTGTATGCTGGTGGAAATCAGTAGGGATGGGCTTACCGGGTTGGTTGGCATGGATGTTACCAGGGTGGTTAGCATTGTTGTTGGACTTGCTCAGAACTTAAATCAAAGGGCAGCAGGGCTGGTGGGGTGAGGTGGCCTTTTGATGCCCTCGTGACCCTCTTGCTGATTCTGTGTGCAACTCCCCCCCACCGACCCAGCATTTGCATTTCGGGCCCCTGCAGCCTCCATTAGTAATTTTTGATTGGATGCTGGACATGAAGAATGTTAGCTTGTTGAAAGTGTGGATTTCTTAAATCGTCTTTTTACAAGTGCTAAATTTTGTTTTGGCAAGCCAAGCAGTTAAACTACTTCTGAATCAGCTGCCTCTTCTCCAGACTTATTTTTTTTTTCATTGTGGTAAAGTGTGTATTACATAAAATTTACCATTTTTCCTGACTTAGTTTTAAGCTTTGTTAGGATGGGTTTAGAGTCATGTTTACTCTAGCACCACTCCAGCCCTACTACTGCAATGTGACCCTTCCTGGGGCCAAATGCCCCATGTGTGGATTAATACTGGTGTTTCTGTGATTGCTCACGGTGGCTCTGAGGGATGGTTTAGGTTTTGTACTGGTTGGCTCTTTCAGCTGCACCATGAACATTACTATAAATGCATTTCAAATGGTAATTTTTCGTCTGGAAGAAAACTTAACATGTTTTGTTTTCCTTTGTTTTTTTAAAGATTGATTATATTTATTTATTTTAGAAAGAGAGAGAGAGTGAGTGTGCAAGTGGGGGAGGGGTAGAGGGAGAGGGAGAGAGAGAATCTTGAGAGACTCTGTGCTGAGCGTGGAGCCCAACTGGGGGCTCGATCTCAGGATCATGAGATCATGACCTGAGCTGAAAACAAAAGTCCCAGTGTTTAACCCACTGAGCCACCGAGGCACAACAACGTGTTTTCCTTCAAAGCATCAGTTGAAATCTGTGGTAATTTTCTGTAGTTGCTCATTTGGTGTTCCCATCACTGTGGCTCCTTCAGGTGTCTTTTTTTTTTTCAGTTTGTTTATTTAAGTAATCTCTCTACCCAACATGGGCCTCAGACCCCATGTGTCTTTTTAAAAAATTACCTGTAATTGTGGACAATCTAGACGAGGTAGCAGAAAGTGCGTGTGAGTCTACTTTTACCTCATGAGGTCTCTTCCATGTGACATGGGTGCAATAAAGCTTTTCCCCCGAGTCCCATGAGAGTTCGGAAGAACAGTTTCTGGACGTGCTCTGTGACTTCTGTAATTAATGGCCCATGGAATCCCATGCCAGGTATGGAATGGGATGCTGCAATTTTTAAATTTGAAAGCACTAGTCTCCTTTTCCCTCATGTTCATATCCTTGTAGTTGTGTTTTTTTTCTCTTTGCCCAGCTCGGAGCATGTTAAAGTTTCCTGTTGAAATCCTCGGGGTCACTTCGGACTGAGCTGGGTATGGGCATGCTTTCCTCCCAATCTGTGTTCTCGAGGCGACCCAGAGCTGTTCATCTTCTGACAGAAAACTANTTCTCTTTGCCCAGCTCGGAGCATGTTAAAGTTTCCTGTTGAAATCCTCGGGGTCACTTCGGACTGAGCTGGGTATGGGCATGCTTTCCTCCCAATCTGTGTTCTCGAGGCGACCCAGAGCTGTTCATCTTCTGACAGAAAACTACATTATTCTGCACCTAAAATTAAGCTTCCTGATGCCAAAAATTACTAATGAAGTCAGCTATTTCCATCTGTGGGGACATTTTTTTTTTCACTTTAGGTCCATTTGTCAAGGCAACAGCTGAAGCTGTGATTAATTACAAGGACCCTGGGAAGTTAGACTGTGTAAAATTAGGAGTAGCCCTTGCTTTCTGCTAGGAATCTTTCTCCCAGGCGTCTACACTGTCGTGACAGTGAGCACGGTTTGGCAGAGTTAGTGAGTCTCTTTACCAGGATGAATGTTTAACAAAACTTTTATTCAACAAAAGCTTCAGTGACTAAGAAGCTAATCAATGAGATAAAAGATCAGAATTTTGCTTTGTTTCTGATGGTTCTTGGGGCAAAAGGATAATTTCTATATCGTTTTTAGCAAATGAACTCCCCAAACACCAAGCCCTGCAAAAGGGATCACCAATTTACTGAAGAGACGATACCCATGCTAAGTGTCCACCTCATGTAACTGGACAGTCTAATTTCATCCCCCCTTTTTCTTAGTGACTGACCCCAGGGCCACTGGCCTGACCTGAACTTGGCCCCACAGAAAGTGTGCAGGTGTCCTCCAGGTGATCAGTAGCAATATCTCTTTAGATGCTCAAGTCAGAAACCCGGGAGTCAGACACGACTTCTTCGTGCATCACGTTCCATCAGTCATCAGACCCATTTGTCCACTTCTTTGATGGCCCTGGAATATGTCCAGTTCCCTCTGTCCTCGGTGGCAGGACGCTGGTCCAGTCACCCAGCATTTCTCGCTGGACCGTGCGATGATCTCCTTACTGGTCTCCCTGTGTCCCCTCTCCCCACCTCCTTGAATCCAGTCTCCATTCCAGGGGCATCTTCTGAAAACTCAACCTTGGTTTCAAATTCTCTAAAGGCCCCCTAACATCTTCACAGTGCAATTCAAATTCCTTCATGTGGTTTTTAAGACCCTGCATGGTGGGACTCCTGTTTGCCTCTCTTGCTTCACCTTACACCACTTCCCTGTTCAGTTCTAACCTCCAGCCTTTTAGGTCATCATTCATTTCATATCCTTTCCCTTCTTGGCCTTAACGCCAAGCTCTCCCTTGAGGGGGATCACTTCCACCCAACTCCCAAATTCACCTGTCTCATTTTGCCTAGTTTTTACTGTTCCTACCTTCGCATAGCTCTCACTACATTTCACTGTAATCACCTATTTCCTACTTGTTCTCCCCACTGGGGAACCCTGTGCACTATTCTACCAGTGGTGTGTCAGAGCCAACTTGTGCTGACTCCTGAGAAGCAGTTGTCACATATTTCCCAACGCTCTGTTCAGTGACATCATGGTAGTAACTTGAAATCAGTCACAGTAGGAGTACTTATATTATGGAAATCAACAAATGCTACAAATCAATTTGATTGATTGATTGATTGATTGGAAGCCAGTTGCTTAACATTTACCAGCACACGGTGACTGTATCCTTAGCCCCTTTAATACTTGGCATATAATTGATATTCAGTTAATATTGGTTGGTTGAATGAATAAATAACAGGTTTCCATTTAACCCCATCACACAAGCCATGACCCCACATTCCCATATATCAGCTCAAGTGCATGTCATTCCTTAGAAACAGAGCAAGCCTCCAGTTCCTGAAGACTGGACTTCCAGCTCCTTCACCCTGCTTTGGGGAGCATCGGCGGCCTGCCCACAGGACATCCCTCAGCTTTGCTGTCTCAGAGGTGGGAAGACGTTTCAGTCAGGGGCTTGTACTGGATGCCACATTTCCCTTAGGATGGCAGGGAAGAAGTGCAGCCAAGCAGTCAGCCTTCCTGAGTTCAAATCTTGATTCTCCACCTCCTGGCTGCATGACCTGGGGCAAGTCATTTAACCTCTTTAAGCTTCATTTCTTTAGTATATAAAGAACTTCAACAATAGTACCCAAGTGATTGGGTTTTCATAAGGATCAAGTGAGTATTTATGGAAAGGACTCAGTAAACGGTAGGCATTCGGCAAGTGTCAGCTATGTCCATCAGCTCGCAATGAGAGCATAAATGTCCGTGATCAATTGGCAGCACAGGAGAACTGAGCTCCAGATAACGCTCAGACACTATAACCTCAACTTCACAGAAACTGCTGGCGTGTCCCAGGGTTCTCTGTTCTTGAATCTCTCCTATTTTCCTTTATATTTTCTAGCTTTTTTCGTCCAAGCACATAGCTTAATACTTCTGTATGCCGATGACTCCCAAATGCATAACGGCAATCCAGAACTCTCCCTTGATTTCCAGACCCATGTGTCCACCTGCACACAGGACATCTAACAGCAGTCTCAAACTCAACATTTCCCCAATGAGCTCCTCCTACTGTCCGCAAACCTGCTTCTTCTGTCTTCCTCATCTGTGTTAATGGCAGTACCATTCTCCCCCTGCTCAGGTTAGAAACCTTGGTGTTGTTCTTCCAAGGATTTCTCTGGCCAAACTATGTGAACTGAACCCAACCCTGTCGACCCTCCATAGCCCCTTTCCCTGTTTTGTTATTTGTCCTCGGCACTTGTTACCATCCAACATAGCATATACTGAGTTGTGCCTATTGACTTTGCTGCCTCTTTTATGCCAGTGTGAGCTCCTAGCTAGCAGATAGATATTTGGTCTGTTCTTATCCCCAGCTCTGAGAACAGTGCTTGGCACGTGGTAGGTCTCTGTAAGTATTTGTCGAATGAATAAGCTGTTATCTACATATAAAGGCCAGCTAAGAGGAATAGGATATTTCATCCACTCCTCTAGATACTTACAAGATTTTGCCCAAGATAAGCGAGATTGGCAATGGTAGGCATCTATCAAATAGCAGTAGTACTTAATTATTTATCCATCCCTCACCCAGCCAGAACTGTGCTAGGCTTGGAAGGAACACATGAGTCACAGAGAGGGTAGAAAATGTGCTCAACATCACACAGCTAAAAGGCTGCACCATTCACATGGTCCCCAGAATATTTCCTCTCTCTGGATCTTCTGTGGTGAGGCTGTGGTGAGGAACTGTGAAAGAAGCAGTCCCGTGGGCCCCATCATTTTGACTAAAGTATGGAAGCTGTTGAGAAGACCAGAGGAAAATTTTTCTCTGAATTTAGTATTTCCCTGCATCTGAGAATGTACTTGGCTTTTTGACTTAAGGAACACTGAGGATTGGGTCAGTAACGAGCATTGTCTTTTCTCACTTGACACTATAAAACTTAAACCCAGATGTCTACCATGTCCCTCCTCCAATATATATCAGATTTGGGGTATAATTTTAAGATTTGTTTATTTTTGAAGTTCTTGTGTATTTCTTTTTTTTCTCTCAAAGATTTTATTTATGTATTTTAGAGAGAGAGAGCGCGCACGCACAATTGGGGGGAGGGGCAGAGGCAGAGGGAGAGAATCCCAAACAGACTCCGCACATCCACACGGAGCGTGGAGCCCCAAATGGGGCTCCATCTCATGACCCTGAGATCATAACCTGAGCCAAAGCTGAGTCAGCTGCCCAACCGATCAAGCCACCCAGGCATCCCATTGTTTATTGCTAATTTGTGTTTTCTTCTAATATTTTATGAGTGTTGTAGGCTTCTTTTTTTGTTAACTTGAAGTAGAATTTAATAACTGTGCAGTTATTTCCTTAAGTAATATTAAAAGCTGAGATTTAGAAGTAAACCAGTGCCAGGAATGAAGTAATGGTTTATATAAAATGCTGCTGGCTCTGGATTTATTCATTCCAGGGATTTTTTAAAATTAATTAATCAATCATTAAAAAATTTTTTTCAATTCCAGTATAATTAACATACAGTGTTTTATTAGTTTCAGGTGTACAATATAGTGATTCAGCAATTCCCTACATTACTCAGTGCTCACATAAGTGTACTCTTTAATACCCATCACTTATTTCACCCATTCCCCGCCCACCTCCCCTCTGGTAACCATCTGTTTGTTCTCTATAGTTAAGAGTCTGTTTTTTTGGTTTGTCTCTTTTTTTCTCTGTATGTTTGTTCTGTTTCTTAAATTCCACATNTATTTTTTTATTTTTTATTTTTTTATTTTTTTTTTTTAAAGATTTTATTTATTTATTCATTTGACAGAGATAGAGACAGCCAGCGAGAGAGGGAACNTGTGCAGTTATTTCCTTAAGTAATATTAAAAGCTGAGATTTAGAAGTAAACCAGTGCCAGGAATGAAGTAATGGTTTATATAAAATGCTGCTGGCTCTGGATTTATTCATTCCAGGGATTTTTTAAAATTAATTAATCAATCATTAAAAAATTTTTTTCAATTCCAGTATAATTAACATACAGTGTTTTATTAGTTTCAGGTGTACAATATAGTGATTCAGCANTCCAGGGATTTTTTTAAATTAATTAATCAATCATTAAAAAAATTTTTTTTCAATTCCAGTATAATTAACATACAGTGTTTTATTAGTTTCAGGTGTACAATATAGTGATTCAGCAATTCCCTACATTACTCAGCGCTCACATAAGTGTACTTTTTAATACCCATCACTTATTTCACCCATTCCCCGCCCANCCTACATTACTCAGTGCTCACATAAGTGTACTCTTTAATACCCATCACTTATTTCACCCATTCCCCGCCCACCTCCCCTCTGGTAACCATCTGTTTGTTCTCTATAGTTAAGAGTCTGTTTTTTTGGTTTGTCTCTTTTTTTCTCTGTATGTTTGTTCTGTTTCTTAAATTCCACATATAAGTGAAATCATATGGTATTTGTCTTTCTATCTCTGACTTATTTCACTTGACATTATATTCTCTAGATCCAACCATATTGCTGCAAATGACAATATTTCATTCTTTTTTATGGTTGAGTAATATTCCAGTGTGTGTGTGTCCATATATACACCACATCTTCTTTATCCATTTATTGGTCAATGGACACATGGGCTGCTTCCCTTAATTTGGCTATTTTAAATAATGTTGCAATAAACATAGGGGTGCAAGTATCTCTTTAAATTGGTGTTTTTGTATTCTTTGGGTAAATACATAATAGTTGAATTACTAGATCATATGTAATTCTACTTTTAATTTTTTAAGGATCTCCATACTGTTTTCCACCGTGGCTGCACCAGTTTGCATTCTCACCAACAATGCAAAGGGTTCATTTTTCTCCACATCCTCGCCAACACTTGTAGTTTCTTGTGTTTTTAATTTTAGCCCTTTTAACAGGTGTGAGGTGACATCTCATTGGGTTTTGATTTGCATTTCCCTGATGATAAGCGATGTTGAGCATCTTTTCATGTGTCTGTTGGTCATCTGGATGTCTTCTTTGGAGAAATGTCTGTTCAAGTCATCTTCTCATTTTTTTTTGAAGATTTTACTTATTTATTTGACAGAGAGAGACAGCCAGCGAGAGAGGGAACACAAGCAGGGGGAGTNCGATGTTGAGCATCTTTTCATGTGTCTGTTGGTCATCTGGATGTCTTCTTTGGAGAAATGTCTGTTCAAGTCTTCTCATTTTTTTTTGAAGAATTTATTTATTTATTTGACAGAGAGAGACAGCCAGAGAGAGGGGGAACACAAGCAGGGGGAGTGGGAGAGGAAGAAGCAGGCTCCTAGTGCAGAAGCCTGATGTGGGGCTCGATCCCAGAACACCGGGATCACGCCCTGAGCCAAAGGCAGACACTTAACGACTGCGCCACCCAGGCGGCCCTCTTCTCATTTTAAAATGGATTATTTGTTTTTTGGATGTTGTACTTTTTTTTAAGATTTTATTTTTAAGTAATCTGTATACTCAATGTGGGGCCTGAACCTACAACCCTAAGATTAAGAGTTGCTCTGCCGACTGAACCAGCCAGGCACCCCAAGTTCTATATTCTTTATATATTTTGAATACTAATCCTTTATCGGATATGTCATTTGCAAGTATCTTCTCCCATTCAGTAGGTTATCTTTTAGTTTTGTTGATTTTTTTCCTTTGCTGTGTAGAAGCTTTTGATTTTGATGTATTCCCAGTAGTTTATTTTTGCTTTTGTTTCCCTTGCTTCAGGAGACATATCTAGAAAAACATTGCTATGGTTGATGTCAGAGAAATTACTGCCTGTGTTCTTTTCTAGGATATTTATGGTTTCAGGTGTCACATTTAGTTCTTTAATCCATTTTGAGTTTATTTTTGTGTATGGCGTAAGAAAGTGGTCCAGTCTCATCTTTTGCATGTAGCTGTCCTGTTTTCCCGACACCATTTGCTAAAGAGACTGTATTTTTCCCATCTCATGTTCTTGCCTCCATCAAGGAGGCAAATAAACATTTCTTATTTCTGGGCTTTCTATTCTGTTCCATTGACCTATGTGTCTATTTTTGTGGCAGTACCATACTGTTTTGAGTACTACAGCTTTTTAGTAAATCTCAAAATGTGAGATTGTGATACTTCCAGTTTTATTCTTCCTTATCAAGATTACTTTGCCTATTTTGGGGTCTTTCATGGTTCTATACAAATTTTAGGATTATTTGTTCTAGTTCTGTGAAAAATGCTATTGGTATTTTGATAGGGGTTGCATTAAATGTGTAGATTGCTTTGGGTAGTATGGACATTTTAACGATATTTGTTCTCCCAATCCATGAGCATGGACTATCTTTCCATTTGTTTGTGTTTCCTTCAGTTTCTTTCCTCAATGTTTTATAGTTTTCAGAGCACAGGTCTTTCATCTCCTTGGTAAAGTTTATTCCTAGATGTTTTATTCTTTTTGGTGCAATTGTAAATGGGATTGTTTTCTTAATATCTCTTACTGCTTCTTCATTATTAGTGTATAGAAATGCAGTGGATTTCTATAGATTAATTTTGTATCCTGCGACTTTTATTGTAAGTTTCTTCGAACCCCTTTGGGATAAGGCAAGGCATGAATCTGTACATGTCCTGTCCATGCATTCATGCCTTTTGTGAATAACTCTCCTAATCATTATTTAGGAAATAGAAGCACAGTTGGAGGAAGGGAAGAAGGAGTCAGAAAATGAAATCAAGCAGCTGGAAGAAGAGAAAGCAGCCTTAAATGTGAAGCTCCAGAATTCTCTGCTTGAGGTAAATCCCGAATTAATGCAGCGCGTGGGAGTGATGGGTCTGGGTGGGAGTCTTGGTTAACTAAGATGCCAGGAGTCACAGAAAACGGGCCTGACTTCCATATGCTCAGCATCCTTGGAAGAAAAGAAAGGACTTTGCCTGGCAAGAAATCCATCTTGCAGGACATAAATTTAGGTGCAAGTAACAGAGAGCCTGATTTATGGAGGCTTTACAAAGAGGCTCTTAATGTCTCACATAAAAGGAGGCAGTAGGCTGCTGGGGTCGATTCTGTGGCTAAATGACATCAGGCCTGGTGTATCTGAGATTCCCACAGTCTCTCCTCCTCCTGGGCTGTGTCCTCACTTTCCTGGGTATTAGGCGCTTTTGCCTTCATGGGCTCCTTCCTCTATTGAAAAAAATATATCAAAAACTACATTTTATGACTACATTGGTATAAAGATTCATAGAGCCTAGCTGTATTTTTACCTTCTGGCTTTAAAAGAAATTCAAACATTGTCATGGCCCCTGAAAGTATCGTGGGCCCTAGGCCCTGTGCTTGCTGCATCTAAGGGAGGAGTCAGCTCAGATTCCCTCAGGCTTGGAAAATGACTGTCAGCACTGTGTTGTTAGGTCCAAATTTACACCGCGAAACAGCAGGGGGTGGGGAGCGGGGGCGGGGTTGGTGGTGGTGAGGACCAGGCCTGCCCATTTCATCAGAAAACCACAAGCCTTCAGAGAGGGCTCCCGCTGACTCCTCCTCCCATCGGTAGTATCTGTGTCACCATGAGGCTAGCCTGGGGAGGCACGGAGGAGGCAGGCAAGGGAGAAGGGAGTAGAGAATGCCTGAAGACCAGCTGAGCTTCACAGTTTGCTCTGTGGGTCCACCTGTCCTGACCACCCAGAGACCAAGGTCAAACACCTGTTGACCATCTTATGGGGAACTTGTGGGAGGGACTGGAAACAGGCTTCATTCTCGAGCCTAATTAGAACCCCCAAAATGTAAAGGGGTTTCCTTGCTTCCCCTGCCGTCTCTCACACCTTCCAAATGAGCCCTGAGTCCACCTCCCCTCAGGAGTCCATGAAATTCATTCCTCAGCCCTGGCTGAGCACTGCAACCTCCTGGCGGAGTTTTAAAGAATCTAGAAGCAGTGTGCAAAACAGTATTGATTGTTTAGAAATACATAGTGGAGTTCAGTCTGGAGACACGCCTGAGAATGACAGAAGGAAATCTGAGCCAGGGGTTATTTCTAGAAGGGAGAGAGGGCGATGGATCAGGGAAAAGGTCAGGAGCTGAGGCTGTATTTGTGATATGTTATCTCTTGGCCGAGTGATGGTTGTACACGTTATGGTTTTCTCCAACCTTTTTCTCTATGTCACAAGTTATCATTTTTCTACAAGGTGAGCATGCCATGCCTTGCACTTGCTGTATCAGGGGCTCTGGAAGAGCAGTCCTGGTGGAAAGTCTCTGTTCCAGAAGCTTCTATTCCACCTCAGCCCAAGGTGGCAGCACAGTGAGGATGCCCGTTGCTTTCTCCTTCCTCTCTCCCTCCCTGTTGAGTTGTACTGCCAGGTTTCACATTGGACCTGGAGTAGTTGTTCTGCAGAGCTTAGGGATGCTTCACATATGTGTGTGGGACCAGCCCAGTCATGCTTCTGACATGGGAGCCTGGGGGCCCCCTGCCGACTATTTCTCTAAATGCCCCTGAGAACCCCTCTCTAAAAACGACAAGGGTGAATTTTGCCGAGTGCTTACTTTAGTTAAGGTACTATCTAAGCAGTTTACATATAGTAACTTTTAATCCTCCCTACCACCGTACAAGGTGGGTACAATGGTGATCCCTGGTTTACAGATGAGTAAACTGAGGCACGGAAAAGGTAAATCACTTCCTCAAAGTCACACAGGTAGTGACGAGTGGGTCTGGGATTTAAACCCAGGTAATGTGGCTCTGAAGACCCCACTCTTAACCACTATGCTAATACTCGGTCTAGCATGGTATGTCGCATCTTTGATGACCGAGGATCATTCAGGACCGGAGTATCTGCAGACGGCTGGCCTGACCCAGAGGCTGATCTGGATCTGACAAAGCACCCCAGGCCTGCTCTTCACCCTCCATTTCTTCCACACCATCTGTTCACCTGCTTACCAAAGCTAGAAATGGAAGAGTCAGCCCTGACCTCCTCCATCCTGACCTGGAGTCCCTGCCCTGCCCCATCAGCACAACCAATCAGTTGTCAAGTCCTGTGGGTTCTAACACGCAAAGGCTCTCAGTCCCTTCCTCTCCCCTTATCAGACCCCCAGGATGGCTTGCCTAGACTCTCTTTTTCTTTACCTCTTATAGATGTTACATAAACAAAACTGCATAGGGCTCCATTTGAATAGTTCGTAAGCCTTAGCAAGATGCAGTATAAAGAGTTTCATAATCTTCATCTTCTGGGATGTTGCCTAGAGACTGGCAAGAGCCTTGGCCTATATCTCCCTGCCTCCACATTCTCCCTGGGCCAGCGAATTCCAGACTAGCCTTCTAAAACCCAAATCTGCTCAAGGTCCCCCTCCTCCTTCCCCCAAATCTTTAATTTCCGTGTGTTTCATAATTGGGGCTTAGCCCAACCTGCCACCACTACTCCTCAGGACTCTCTTTCCTCTCAGCCACTCCTGCATGCCGGGTCCCCAACGGAACTTTCCTCCAGTCCTCACACACATCCTACCTTCCCTCTGCCATTGCACCTGCTATTCCTGCTGCCTGGAATGTCCTTTCTCACCCTCACCACTGACGGACTCCTATTCATCCTTCAGCGCCCCTAAAGGTGCCCTGGACTCCCCTGGGCAGAGTTTTTTTGCTGTAAATTCTCTTCAGTAGTATGTGTCTTGTAGTAGTTGTTATGAGGATTAAAAAAGTTTATACTGCAAAATGCTTAGGTCTGTGCCTGGCACAGAGCAAACACATCATTAATGATATTATTATTATTTTGTCTTCTGAATGTTGCTGTGATTATAACCATCTTCCTGCTGCCTCCTCCATAAGATGACAGCCTCTGAAAGGCACGGGCTGTATTTTCTTCTCTTACCATCTTGCTCTCTCTCTGTCCCTCTTCCTTATCTCCTCATACCTGGCATGGAGCCTGAGGAGTGTTCGGTTTCCTACAAAGATTTGTTAGCAACTTCTGCATTTTCTTTATGGTTATTTGCCTTGTTCTTCTCAAAGTCTAGAGCAGAGAAGCCAGTCTGTTTAATGGATACTCTACAATTAGTTGGCTAATCATCGTCGTCATAATTAGGGCTATACACTTTAATAGACCTTCTAGCCACTCTTTCTTTGGTATAACTCTTAAATATTGTTCCTTTTCTTTATCGACTAACTTTAAAAAAAAAAAGAAATAGGGTGCAATTGCTGGATCATAGGGTAGCTCTATTTTTAACTTTTTAAGGGACCTCCACACTGTTTTCTAAAGTGGCTGTACCAACTTGCATTCCCACCATCAGTGTAGGAGGGATCCCCTTTCTCCACATCCTCTCCAACATTTGTTGTTTCTTGCCTTGTCCATTTTTGCCATTCCAACTGGCATAAGGTGGTATCTTAGTGTGGTTTTGATTTGAATTTCCCTGATGGCTAATGATTTTGAACATTTTTTCATGTGTCTGTTAGCCATTTGTATGTCTTCATTGGAAAAGTGTCTGTTCATATCTTCTGCCCATTTTTTGATTTGTTTATTTGTTTCTCGTGTATTGAGTTTGAGAAGTTCTTTGTAGATCTTGGATACCAGTCCTTTATCTGTAGTGTCCTTTGCAAATATATTCTCCCATTCCGTGGGCTGTCTCTTAGTTTTTTTGACTGTTTCCTTGGCTGTGCAGAAGCTTTTTATCTTGATGAAGTCCCATAAGTTCATTCTTTCTTTTGTTTCTCTTGCCTTTGGAGATGTGTCATGAAAAAAGTTGCTGTGGCCAATGTCAAAGAAGTTACAGCCTATGTTCTCCTCTNCCTTTTTATCTTGATGAAGTCCCATAAGTTCATTCTTTCTTTTGTTTCTCTCGCCTTTGGAGATGTGTCATGAAAAAAGTTGCTGTGGCCAATGTCAAAGAAGTTACAGCCTATGTTCTCCTCTATGATTTTGTTGGATTCCTGTCTCACATCGAGGTCTTTCATCTGTTGCATTACTGGGTATTTACCCCAAAGATACAGACGTAGTGAAGAGAAGGGCCATATGCACCCCAATGTTCATAGCATCATTGTCCACAATAGCTAAATCGTGGAAGGAGCTGAGATGCCCTTCAACAGATGACTGGATTAAGAAGCTGTGGTCCATATATACAATGGAATATTACTCAGCCATCAGAAAGAACGATTACACAACATTTGTAGCAACATGGACGGGACTGGAAGAGATTATGCTAAGTGAAATAAGTCAAGTAGAGAAGGACAATTATCATATGGTTTCACTCATTTATGGAACATAAGAAATAGCAGGGAGATCGGTAGGAGAAGGAAGGGAAGAATAAAGGGGGGGTAAACAGAGGGGGGAGTGAACCACGAGAGACTATGGACTCTGGGTAACAAACTGAGGGCTTCAGAGGGGAGGGGGGTGGGGGTTGGGTTAGGCTGGTGATGGGAATTAAGGAGGGCAAATATTGCACGGAGAACTGGGTGTTAAACGCAAATAATGAATCATGGAACATTGCATCAAAAACTGGGGATGTACTGTATGGTGACTAACATAACATAACAAAAAATTATTATTAAAAAAAAAAGAAATAGGGTGATCTTGCAGGAATGGTATGAAAGCCAAGGAAAACCACCCCACAGCCCCCTTACAAGTGTATTTATGTACATAATTTAAAGGGAAGTATAGAGTACTACACACCTGCCAGGCTCATCTTTTCCAGGAAGATGAAGCAACCAGGCAATTAGAAATGGCCTTTCCAGAAACACGTTTAGAAGCCGTTTAATGGGGCACTGTCCCCAGAACCAATTGACCCGGGGGAATGGTTTCCCAGATTAATGACCCCGTCGGGAGATGGGACTCCATTTCGTTACCAAGTGTTTCTTTTCTTCTATTTTAGGTTTTAAGACTGGAAGAATTTATCCAGCAGACTAAGGTACCTACCGGAAGAGGCAAAGAAAGTCCCCAGGAATTGGACGGCCAGCACCGCAGCATTTTAGAGACCCAGGTAACCTCGGGTTTTTTCTGCTTTAATTAAAGATATTTCCCTTCTCGCAGCACCTCATCGTCCCTGGTGACACATGCTGGCGTTAATAGGCTCTTTTATCTCCCCCCTCAGAGCTGCCAAAATATCTGAAAAAAAATCACCACAAAATCCATTTGCAAAAACCATGAAGAAAATAGAGTTCTGAGTAATTATCCGCGTGGTTTGAAAAAGAACAAGGCTTGTCAGATGAAATCTTCTCTCGTCTCCGAGAGCAGCTTGCCTGGCAGATGAAAGGGTGCTGGCCTAGAGTTGGCCTTCGGTTCTGCCCAGCAGGAAGCATAGTAATAATGCCCCCTGGCCACCTCCCTCCGCAGCCGAGAGATCAGTCACTCTCCTGCTAGCCCTTCCGCGGGGGGCTGCCCTTTTAGGGACCCTGCTCCAGGGCAGAAGCTGGTTCCTGCATGTCCTCTGTCAGCTCACGATCAGCCCTTTTATTTTCCCAGGGCCGCCATAATGAATCACCACACACTTGGTGGCTTAAACCACAGAAACGTGTGGCCTCACAGTTTTGGAGGCTAGACATCCCAATCAGGGTGTGAGCAGGGTTGGTTCCTTCTGGTGGCTGTGAGGGAGACTCTCTTGTGGGCCTGTCTACCAGCTTCTGAAGGCTGCTGGCAATCCGTGGCATTCTGTGGCTTGGGGGTGCATCACTTTGAGCTCTGGCTCTGTCCTCCCGGGGCCCTCTTCCTTGTGCGTCTGTGCCTCTGGGTCTTCACATGGTGTTCTTGTAAGGACACCAGGATCCTTGGTTAGGGTCCACCATCATCCAGTATGACCTCATCTTAACTAATTACATCCACAAATCTTCTATACAAATCAGGTCACATGAACAGGTACTGGGGGCTAGGACGTCGGTATCTCTTCCCAGGGCCACAATTTAATGCAGAACATGAGCACGCATTTAATATTTGCTGCATGATATCAAACACATAAATAATTCCCGTGAAGTTGGCGTTTGAGTGTCCTGGCTTCAGTGACCCTCTTGGTTCAGCTTCCCTATTAATCTTCACAGTTGGAACCAGCAAAAGCCCACCATTGTAAGATTTTACTTTGCTCCTGTCCCAGGTTTTCAATACACTTCATACTCCAGGTGGGAAAACGCAAGTGAGTCTGAATCTCATTGCTTCATCCACCCGTCTCTTTTTTTTTTTTTAAAGGTTTTATTTATTTATTTGACAGAGATAGAGACAGCCAGCGAGAGAGGGAACACAAGCAGGGGGAGTGGGAGAGGAAGAAGCAGGCTCATAGCAGAAGAGCCTGAATGTGGGGCTCGATCCCATAACGCCGGGATCACGCCCTGAACCGAAGGCAGATGCTTAACCGCTGTGCCACCCAGGCGCCCCTCACCCGTCTCTTATTCACTGTGTCCATGTGCCCGAGTATCTACAGGAACTGCAGTTTCTCTCCCTCAAGCCCAGACTTCCAGAGCTTGAGCCCTGGTCCTGCCAGCCACCCCCATAGCCCGCCCCCCCCCACCACTGGGATGGCCCCTACTTAACCACATATTCACCAGGGTAAAAATGAGCTAAAAATCTGGTGGATATCGATGTGAATGACAATGAACATTTGTATGGGACCCAGTCAGCTCTAGAGCAAGGTCCCAACTTCTTTGGAGTCTTCCAACAACCCTGAAATGCACTCATTTTACAGAGGAGGAAACTGAGGTACAGAGAGGTTGGGTGACTTGCCCACGGTCACTGGCATGTAAGCAGCCAGGACAGGACAGAACCGCTGGGTCTGTGGCTCTGAGCCCCCACTCTCCTTGTGAGAGTATTAGCACATGCCCAGGATGCCTCCCAGATAAAACAGACCTCAGCTCTGTCTCGGGTGGAGGACGGCAGCCAGGATGCCCTTGTTTCTCCCTCTGACACACAGACTGGGGGAGAATCCTTGAGCAGCCCTCTTTGCACCCACATAAGCCTGCAGGAGAAGGCTAACAGAGCAGACGCACCTTCCTCGATGGGACTGGTCCTTCCTGATCTGGGACCACGCATCCTTTCACCATGAAACTTGGCTCTCCTCCCACGCTCCTTGGTCTAGAACATTGTCCCTCAGGAGCCTGGTTTCTAGAGAGCGGTACACACCCATCCTAGGGTGTGCGTGAATTGCACATAGAACCTCAGGGAACATTAGTTCCATTTGATTCAACTCTACATGTACGTTATTTGTGCATTCCGCAGTCATTTGTGGAATACCTACGTTGGGCCAGCTCTGAGCTAGACGCTAGAGGAGAGAAGCATTCGTAAACCAACAGCTTGAAAACTATGTGGACATTTAGTAATAGGATTAAACATCTGGGGCTGTGTTTTCTATCAGGCAACTATTATGTGCTTTGCAGGTATGGTTTGTTCTCTTCAATTGTTTTCTTTTCAAATAACTAATCCATATGTGTGACGCAGAATTTAGAGGGTATATAAAGGCATACGGTGAAAAGCATCCCCGATCCCTAGTTCCCTGTGTGGTTTCATTTTATTTTATCTCTTCTTGTGTATCTGCTCAGAGCTATAGACCGTGCATATGCAGGCATAATTATGAATATATTTTTTTCTCCAAATGGTAGCATACTGGCCTGTGCTCTAATCTACTTTTTCTATCTTAAATTTTCATAGCTTGGAGATTGCAACACATCAGAACACTTACTTACACCTCATTTGTTTTCAAGAACAACTGCCCAGTGTCCCCTTGTAACGAAAAACTGTAATATGTGTAAACTTTCTCTTATGAGAGATACTTGGGTTGGTTTTCTCCATTACAGGTACTGCTTCGGTGGGTAGCTCTGTAGAGGGAGATAGTGTAGACTGTGGTCAGGCCAGCTCCCCCTGCACCAGATGCCTGAGCTCTCACTGGCCGGACAATCTTGGACAAATGATTTAGTCTCTTTGCTTGAGCTTCCTCATCTGTAAAATTGGGGCAATGATACCATCTACCTCAGGGGCTTTTGTGAGGCCTAAACGTGAAGCCTAATATACGTACAGTGTCGGAAAGTATCCAGCACGGACAAATGCTCGGTGGGTGCTAACTTGTGATCGTAGAATTTTCTGGGTCCAGTGGCATGTGTGTCTCTAACTTTGATAGTTACTCCACATTGCCTTCCTCCGATGATGTCCCAGCGCACACTCCCAACGCCCGCACGTGTGAGTGTCTGTCTGCCACAACCTGGCCAACGCAATGCATTATAAAACTTGCGGAATGTGACCCATCAGAGAAAATTTGGAATTTAGTTCAAATATTTTTGGCAAGCTGACTATACACAAGCCAAGCAAGTCAAAGCTTGGCCCAGGCCCTAGAGATACAAAGTTCTAGAGAATTTCTCAGGCTGGTGGAGAGGCTGTGTGAGCGGCCCCCTGCAGCGCGGTCAGAGCGGGCACTCCACAGGGACAGGCCTACAAGGGGCCATAAAATTTAAGTTTGTTCAAGACTTGGGAGTTTTGGTTTAGGCCATTGGTTCTTCTGCCAAAGCACTGCAGTGAGTCAAGAGAGATATAAATAATAACGTCAAGTGAGAGCCGAGCTGTTTTCACTCCACTCCCAGAACATACAGACAGAGGGTTGCCAAGCCTGGGTGTGGCTCTGTCCCTGGCACAGCTGGGACTTTGCCAAACCTTTTGTCTTGATCTCTCATGTCAAGTCTCTTTGATTCTCTTAGATACATAGTTTTATTCTTTAGTCTTCAGAAAGCCATGTCAGTCTTGGTAATTCTGAAGGAAAACTTTTTTTCTGGAAGACTCCTCTGGTGCCTGGGTCACAGTGAGCTGAGGCAGAAAAGGAGTGAAGTTTCCACAGATTCTCATGCCTGTACCCTTCCAGAAGAAAAAGGAGAATCTTTGGTGATCATAATTATTCAAGTCTTTTTGCCTCACCAATTATTTATGCGTGGTGTCTATGCAGGGCATGGGGGCTGGATGCTGGGGTCAGTAAGGCCCAGTCTTGGCCCTTGGAGAGTTCCATTTCTAGGAGGGGGAAATAAGTATTAACTTAAATAATAACCTAGTACCATAAATACTGTAATAATGGCAGGAAGATTCTTTGCAGCCAAAATGAGAGAGGCAGGTTTCTGCCCAGGGGAGTCCAGGAAGGTTCCACAGAGGAGTGACTTCTGCTGCCATCTGTCTGGACACTGAAAGTTGAAGATGACTTCCCAGGAAGGGACCGGGCAGGGGGAAGGAGCACAGGGAAAAGTCTCAAGGGGAAATACCCAAGGCCTGTAGGAAGGGGGACGAGGGGCACGCTGAAGCTCTCCCAGGCCTGGGAATTGTCCCCGGCTCACAGGCGGCCCTGAGCGGTTCACTGGGCAGCTGTCACCATATGGCCTACCCAGTGGATCATAGGAATCCCAGGGTGTCAGCTGTCCTGGGGGTGGGAAGACAAACAACCACTAAGCCCTCGAACAACTGCAGGGAACCCTCTGTGTGGTGTGAGTAGAGGGGTCTGGTTCTCTCTGACCTGGAGCAAGGCAGGCTGCCCTGAAGATTTACTCTGTGGAGAGATTCTTGGCTGAGAATTGGGCTGAGATTTGCTGAACCTGGGAAGACAGCATAGGGCGGGCAACAGCTCCGGTCTGAGGGTTAGGACATGGATTCCACCCCAGATTTCCCCCAGACCTGTTTGGGGGACCTTAGGCAAGTCCAAAAACCTGAGATCGGTTTCCTCATTACTGTGAGTAGCAGACACAGACCAGGCCCTGACTGTGTGCCAAGAACTAATAGTAGGAAGATCGGTAGGAGAAGAAAGGGAAGAAGAAAGTGCGGGGAATCAGAAGGGGGAATGAAGCATGAGAGACTATGGACTCTGGGAAACAAACTGAGGGCTTCAGAGGGGAGGGGATTGGGGGAAAGGGATAGGCTGGTGATGGGTATTAAGGAGGACACATATTGCATGGTGCACTGGGTGTTATACGCAAGTAATGAATCATGGAACTTTACATCAAAAACTAGGGATGTGCTGTATGGTGACTAACATAATATAATTTTAAAAATATTTTAAAAAAAAGAAAAAAAAAGAACATAGTACTTTATGCAGCCCCATGACAACCCTGATAGACAAGTGTCATTATCATCCTCACTTTACAGGTAGGGAAACTGAGGCCCCCACTCCAAACCATGACCCCATACTGCTTCTCTTTAGTAAAATGACGGCGATAATCCCTACTTGGCTCTACACCCAGAGACTTGTGGTAATGAATGAAGATCTCATATGAAGGCACTTTTCAAAACTGTGCAAGAGTCTATAAATGTAAGGTGACTTTATAGTATCTATTACAATCCCCTGTAATCATTTCAGCAAAGCCCCATTGCATTAGGTGTTCTATTTTAAGACATACATGATGCTACCTTTGAAAGATTGTCAACTGAACTTGAGCATGACTTGAATATTCCCTTCCAGGAGATTTCCTGGGTGTAGGTGTTCCTTTAAAATAGAAACAATCCAGAAGAGGTTAACTGCCTGGGAGATGAAAGATGAAGACCTAACATGATCGCAGGTTTAAAATAACCAGCCAACTCTTTGCTTGGGAGGAGCTGGGAGGAGGCTTTGGTGGTGGACGGTTGGAGGAGGAAGCAGAACTATTTATTTTTCAGTGCACACTTTATGCCCAGGCCACTTTGGCCCTGGACAGAGAGTGCTGGCCGAAACCAGAGCAAAATGCCTGAGGGGGAAACCAAGAGTGTAAATTAGGGGCGGATAACTCTGAATACCCCAGGAGTGGCTCAGGGTCATTCCTGGGAGGAGCTCACTGAGATCCCAAGCAGATAACCAGGAAAGGGAAGCTGGTCAGTGTGTTCCATTTGAAGGTCAGGGGAGAGCGCGCCATTGACATGAGTATCAGTGAGCTTGAAAGCACTCGTTCAGCCAACTGTTGATCTCCATGGTCATGTCCATTAGTGAAATATCCCGATGGCACCCTAGGGCCTCTTGAATGATGTACTTTGACCTCAAATGCCAGGTACACACAGGTAGGGGGAGAGAGGAGGGAAATATTTTTGACACTTATATGTTGGTCCCCCCGCTGAACCATAAGTGTGCTGAAATCAAGAACTATGTGTTCTTTATCTCTACCCTTCCAGCACCTGACATACCTGTATGTGGCAGATGTTTAGCACCGTCTTGTGCACAACTGAACCATGACACGACAACTGAATGAATGGAACTCATTAAGGGTACCGTTTGGGTCCTAGTAGTCAAAGGTTAGAGTAGGAACACCTTCAAAGATCAGTCTTGGCTGGAGGATGATTTAGAAGAACACTGGGCTCTTCTCCAATTACTTGTGGAGGGAGAGGAGGATTCACCCTCTTTTTAGAAAGAATGCCCCTGTCTCTGGTCCTGGGAGATGGAAAAAAAGTAAATAGACAGAAAGGATTGCTGAGTTCACCTCCCTGTTGATTAGGAAAACAACCTTTATCTCTCAGGTTGATCTTAAATGTCTGTTTCACAGATATTTCTCACAGCACATTTGTACAACATGGCTTGAACTCACACCCAGTTAAGTACTGATGCTGGCAGCTGGCGATCTTGCCAACATGGCGGTAGCTAGTACCATTGGGGTCACATGGAATCACGGGGCAGGCAGCGGGACAATCCAGGGGTCCAGTCCTCATGCCACCCTCCAGTGGCCATGTGACCTGAGGCAAGTCACTGGACTACTCTTTGATCTCACATCATCATCTGTAACACAAGGATGGCAGTGTCTTTCCTGCCCACCTTACAGAGTCCTAGGCATCCATCAGTCCATATATGGAAATAGAAAAATGGATGCAGCTGGGAACCGGTGTAGTCATCCTGGTGCATCATCAGCTTTTTAAAGCATCTTCCATCCTCTCCTGTTTCTGTACTCCTGCCCAGGATGCCGTTAAATATATGAGTTGTTGATAAGGTGGCCCAGAAATTACATCCTGCGCATTTCCCTTCATGGTCCTCACGGTGGCTCAGAGTACATTGGAAATTCTTTTTCATCTCTGTAATAACTTTCGTAAGCTATTTGTCCATTATTCATATTGCTTTAAGTTTCTTCTCCTCTTTTCCTTGATCAGGCTTCGTGTGTCTTTTCAAAAAGCCAGCTTTCCGATGCGTTGCTTGGATCTCTTCTTTTCTATGTCATTAATTTTGTCTTTTGTATCTATTTCTTCTGCTTACTTGGGGTTTATTCTGTTATACTTTTTCTAACTTCTGAAATGTTTTCTAATAAATACAGTGAAGGCTGTAAGTTTCCTTCTAAGTGTATGTCTTTAGCTTTATCCCAGAGTTGACTTTTTTGAAACTACTTTCTTGTTGATTTCCTAATTTTATTGCATTGTCATCAGCTCACATGGTGTGCAGAATGTCAATACTTGGAACTGTGGTGAGATGCTTGTAGATTTCTGTGGTATCATTTTTTTTTTAGATTTTTATTTTTTTTTTTTATTTGAGAGAGAGAGCATGTGAGCACAAGCAGGGAGTGGGGAGGAGCAGAGGGAGAGGGACAAGCAGACTCCCTGCTGAGTGGAGAGCCTGATGCGGGGCTCAATCCCAGGACTCCGAGATCATGACCTGAGCCGAAAGCAAATGCTTAAGTGACTGAGCCACCCAGTGGGATCATTTTTAAATGTTCCCTATGTGATAGAAAAAAAACTATATTCTCAGTTTGTCATTTAAGTATATAATTGAACCTTGGACAATGTTAGTGTTAGGGGTACCAACTCCCTGCATAATTAAAAATCCACATGTAACTTTTGACTCTCCAAAAACTTCACTACTAACGACCCATACTCTGACCAAGAAGCTTTACCAATAACATAAACAGTCAATTAACGCATATTTTAAAGTAAGCTAGAGAAAAGAAAACGTTATTAAGAAAATCATGAGGAAGAGAAAATACATTTATAATACTGTACTGTATTTACTGAGAAAAAAATCCACAGATAAATGGACCCTCACAGTTCAAATTTAGGCTGTGCAGGGGTCGACAGTATGTTTGAATTCTAGCTATGTGATATATTCATTGTGTGATCTTGGGTAACTTGCCTGTCCTCTCCTGCCTCAGTTTTGTCATCTTTAAAATGGGACGATACTGCCCATCTCATAGAATTGAGGGTCTGGCGACACTTAGCACCATATAAATGTTAGCACTGATGAGTATTTCTTTTTTTAGTTATTAGGTTTAGCTTATTAATCTTGTTGTTCAAATCTTCTGCGTCCCAACTCATTTTGTTTACTTAATATATCAGTTCTGAGAGGTGGTTATTAAATTCTCCCGTTATAGTTGTGAATTTGCCCATTTCTCGTTACAGTTCAGAACACTTTGCCTAGTTTTCAGACTTTATTGTTGATGCCTACAGATTCATTATTAGAGAGTTTCAGTGAATGATTCCTTTTATCAGGATAGAGAACATGGTGAACTTAGCCAGTTCATGTTTATCATGATTACTGATACCCTCAGGGTTGCTTTGCCAATATATTTTGCGCTTTCTATTTAACAGTACTTCTTTATAACCTCTGATTTTCCTTTAGAAACCTGGATGGATTAATGTTAATAATTATGTATGTATTTATGCTGTAGTATTACGCTATTCTGAGTCATTGCTGTTGTTCCTCATTCTCTGTGCAATTTTCCCTGGATTATCCGGAACACGTATTCATACCAGGTGTCTCACAAAGCTGTGGTGCTTAGACTGCGATATTTGCTTCTGGCCTTTTTAGGAATCGGGAGTTATCCAAGATACTTGGAATGCCCCAAATACCTGAAAGTGGGAGGCAAAGGTGGGCTTTTTAGCTTACGGTCCACGCAGAGATTGCAAGCTGGTCGATGACATCGTTTTTGAAAGTGCACAGCAATGAACTGAACTCACTGGGCCCTGCAATGAATAACATGTCAGCCGGCTGGATTTTAGCACCCAGCTACACACACTAAAGAAAAAGGATTCGGGCAAAGGAAATGACCATGCAGCATGTTCTCAGTTACTGGCTGGAGGATTTATAACATTTTAAAAACTATATCTGGGACTATTTTTACCTTCCAGGAAGGGAGAAAGAGAATACTCCTATAACTAATACAAGGCAGAAAACACTTTCATCTGTTTTATTGATTTCTGGGTCTCTGGAACAGCACCTGGTATATAGTATATGCCCAAAAATATTTGTGAGCAAATTACAGTAGCAAAACAAAAAAATAAAAAACAATTGTTATGGGACCTTCAAGAGCAGAGAGTATAATTGCAGCAGAAGAGCTTGCGAAGGCTTCCTGGAGGAAGTGGCAGTTGGGTAGGGCTTTGAAGGACAAGAAGGTTCTCGAGATTAAAGGGTGCATGATATAGCACTGGATCAGAGAAACAGACTACCAGAAATGATAGAGAATACGGGATTCATTTTTGGAAAACATGGCATCATTGTGGGAGCCAGGTAAACACTCTATATTCAACTACTGCATCCACGTCCAGTGTCAGGCTTAAAGTGGGCCTACAGCTAGGCGGGCAGTCAGAAGGAAAGAAGGATGGATGCAGAATGGGGAAGACCAAGGACCAATGTAGCCCATGAGGCTGAATGGTATTGGTTTCTGAAGTCGATGAGCCTCCAGCTGGGAGGATTTTGGTGACCTATAGGAGAATCCAGCATCCTTCATCATAGAGCTAAACATCCCCTGGGCCCGGGAAATGGAGAAGCCTATGGAGGGTCCAGCGGGAGATGGGGGAGCCCAGAGCCCCAGGCAGCCCAGGCCAACCAGGTGAGCCAGCAGATGGGTGACGATGTGCATGGGCTGCCACAGCACGTGCTGTCCTGCAGCAAGCATCCAGGCATGAAAGGAAAAGGCACACCCATCTTCCAGATCTTACACAAAGTGACATGGTCCAGAACTACCCAGGGCAGGAAAGCCTGGAAAAGGCAGTTCTAGCTTAACTCGTTGACCCAGGGCACATTGCACTAGAAGGAAAGACAAGGGCTCTGGTAGGAGGGGTGTGGGAGGCAGAGGGAACCCTTACTCTCCGATTGGCCATCTCTTCCAGATGCCCTTCCATGGGCCCTCCTGGGCAGTGACTTTCTGAGTGTGGTCTCCACCCTGAGTCTCTGGAAACAAGGGCTCCAGCATCACATGGTACCTGCCATGTTTAGAGGCAACACAAATGATTCAAACAGAACTTGCAACTTAAGAATCATCAAGGCACAAAGGGCTCCCGAGCAGAGCTGGGAAACACCCAAACTCTGGGCCATGGGATGTAGTGGGAACGTGGGGCGAGTGTGGGAGCAAAGGGCCCTTCTGCTCTCCGAGAGACTTGTTTGGGTTTGTTCATGTGTTGTTTCCCGAGTGTTCTCCATGTACCACACCCTGCTTCTAGGAGCCAGGGAAACAGCGGGGAACAGAGCAGAATCTCTGCCCCATTCAGCTTACCTTCCAGTGAGGGAAACAGAGTAAAAAAATAGACAAGTAATTGACATTAGGCCATGATCTGTATTTTGAGGAAGACATAGAGCAAGGTGGGAGAAAGTGAGAGGGGGTGGTATTTTAGGGAGGGTGATCAGAGAATAGTAATTCTGGGCAATAGTAATTTGAGTATTCACCGTGGAGCTAATAGTATTTCAAAGACTTTATATTTATTGGTTTGTTTAATCCATGACAACATAACTTTCCCAAAGTTACATCCTTGATAAGAAGAACTGGAATTTAAACTTAGGTGTCTGGTACCAGAGCTCAGGATTTAAGTCAGGGAATGTCTCTTGGTTGCAGTGAGTGAAGCGAGGGAGCAAGGCATGCAAATATTACAGTGAAGAGCATTGCAGGCAGTGGAACAGCCAGTACAAAGGCCCTGGGCCAGGTGCGTGCTTGCTGTTTGAGAGGGTGAGACCAAGAGTTCAGATCTGGATATGTTGCAGTTTGAGAAGCTTATTAAGCATCCAAGTGATATCTTGGAGGACAATTGGATATTCAAGTCCAGATGTTAGGGTAAGGCTTGGAAGTAGATTAGATTTGTTTGTGGTCAGTATTCATGGAACTAGATGAGATGCTAGTGAGAGAAAACGGGGAGTGAGTGAGAGAAGTCCAAAGATTAAGGTGCAAAGGAGCAGGTGGCTTGAGCACAAGAGACTAAGAAGGAGCAGCTGGCAAGGGAGCAGGAAACCCAGGAGAGAGGACCGCATGCAGGAGGGAGTGGCCGGATATTTCCAGTCCTGTGGGGAGGCTCAGTTAGCTGAAGCCCAAGGAGTGACCATTGAATTTGGCAATATGGAGGTGATCACTGGCCTTGACGTTGGCGACCTTTAATAGACATTATAGTACCAGGAAGGGCAACCAAAGCAATTTCATGCCAGGTTGAGCGGGAATGGGAGATCCACGCCCCAGCCTCCAGCCTCAGCTCTGCCCCTTCTGAACTCTGCGGGCCCCAGGGACATGTCCCAAGGTCTCTGGAGCACAAGTTGAAAACCGCAGATGTAACCAACCCCTCTGTTTTACAGTTGAAGAAGTTCTGGGCCAGGAAAGGGAAGAGACTGGGTCAAGGGCATGTGACTGGTTAGTGGAAACTCCAGGCTGCCATTTATCATTATTTAATGAGATTTACCAATGAAGACATCTGTTCCTAGCTTGTCTTATTATAGTGTGTTCCACAGACAGTGGTTATGTAACAAGTAGACAAATCAAAAGAAGAACATCTTTTTCACCTTCTATCTCTGTGGGAAGGGGAGAATGATAACATGAACAAATTCAATTCATAGAAAATTCCTAGGCCTCAGTGTTCACTTATGGTTTCCATATTCTCCCACCACACCCCCTTTCTCAACACGTATGGTCATCAGCAAGTTCCATGTTCTCTGATCCTATGGCATGAGATGTCACAGGCTGCCACCTTAAAATGGGCATCGTAATAATAGCGGTTGTTCACATGGACCAGTAGCTGTTGCTGGTGGTGTTCTCTGATCCCCATAGCAGCCCCAGGGTCAGACCACCTGATTGCATGTCCCATTTCCACCACTCACTGATGGTGGGACCCTGGACAGGTTACTTACTCCCTCCATGCTTGAGTTTCACCAGCTGTGTGAAGTGGTTGGACAACTGGAAGGCAGGATACAGGGATAAGGGCTGCTGCTGCTAAGCCAGGCACTGTACTAGGCCCTGAATCATCCTGGGGCCTCGTCACACCAGGCCTGTGGACTGTGCACCAGTTGGGGATCGATGGGGGCTCTTTCTCCTCTGCTCTCTGGTTTGATAAGCGTGAGTTGAATCAGGGAAGTGTACTCAGTCTCACCTTGCAACTGTTTTTGCCTTAGGATCCATGCTTGAAGCTGAATAAACCTGAGAACCTGCCCAGAGGAGACAAGTATCAGGATAAGTTAGCAGCCAAAGAAGGAACCAGCAGTGACGAAGAAGAAAGGTACAGGAGGACATGCAGGCTTGCAAGTGCTCCAGTGAATGAGGACTCAGATCTGGAAGGACTCATTCATTCATGCATTCCTCAAGTGTTTATCACTGCCCCTTGCATCACACTTAGGAAGGGAACAGTTGTGTCTTGTATATTCTCAGTACAGCTATGAGCTTAACACAAGTTATCTTATTCCATTGTTACACCAATCTAGAGAGGCCATTTTATAGATTAAGAACCTGAAACTCTAAGAGGTTAGTAATCCTGCCCAAAACTCAGACCTGGACTGGCCCCAAATCTCTTCTTGTTCTTCCAAGTTTTCTTTAACTAGGGGAGATGGGGGGGGCTTTGTCACTGATGGGAGATCCCCCGTCTCTGTCACCTATATCAGTCAGCTTTTGCTGCTATAACAAACATTCCCCAAAATCAGTGATTTCTAATTCCTAGGTCAGCTACCTGTATTCTTTTTTTTTTTTTTAAAGATTTTATTTATTTATTTGGCAGAGAGAGAGAGACAGCCAGCGAGAGAGGGAACACAAGCAGGGAGTGGGAGAGGAAGAAGCAGGCTCCCAGCAGAGGAGCCTGATGTGGGGCTCAATCCCAGGACTCCGGGATCACGCCCTGAGCTGAAGGCAGACACTTAACGACTGAGCCACCCAGGCGCCCCCAGCTACCTGTATTCTTGGCTCCTGCCTGAGGGTCGGGTTAATTTTTGCCCCAGACTGGGGTAAAGTTCAAGTCTTGTCCACATGCTTGCTCACTCTGGGACAGAGACTGAAGTATTAGTCCCTATCTAGAGCATGTCATTGCCATGGTAAAGAGAAGAATCTCAAAAGAGCTGATGAAGCTATGCAGTGCCTCTTAAAGCCTACGCTCAGAACTGCATCCTCTCATTTCTAGTCATATTCCACTGGCCAAAGCAAGTCACATGACTGAAATTATCAATGGACAGAGAAGAATATGCTGTCCACATGTCTTATGGTCAGCTCGGGCTGCTGTAACAAAACACCACAGATTGTGTGGCCTAAACAGCAGAAATGTGTTTCTCCTAGTTCTGGAGACTGGGAAGTCCAAGGTCAAGGTGCTGGTCCACTCAGTTCCCGGTGAGAACTCTGCTCCTCGCTTACAGATGACCATGTTCTTCCTGTGTCCTCACATGGCAATAGGGGTTGGGGTGGGGAAGAGAGAGGGTGGTAGAGGAGAGGTCTCTTTCATATCTCTCATTATAAGGGCACTAATCTCACCATGAGGGCTCCACCTTCATGACCTAATCACCTCCCCAAAGCCCTGTCTCCCAGTACCAATCCATTGAACAATAGGTTTCAACATATGAATTGGGGGAGGGGGCATAAACATTCAGATCATAACCTTGGGGAAGCAGAGTGTAAACCCCTAAACCAGACCACAGCCTACAGCCCAGTGAATTCCCAGCTACTAATACTTCTGCCGAATCCTCCAGATTTTGCCTTGGGATCTATGAGGCACATAAGAACAGCAGTGAAGGAGGACAGACTCTGGAGTCAGGTCTGTAGGTTAAATCCTTACCACTGACAGCTACAAACCTTGTCTTGCTTATAACTCACAATTCCAGAGGGAAAGAGAGAGTCTTTTTCCTGAAATTATGACAGAAATTTCAGAAGTCTTTAAGGCACGCAGCTTGGGTCACATGTCAATCCCTGAGCCAATCACTCCTGCCACAAAGATGGAGTGCTCCAACTGGCCAGCATTTGTGACACATCCTCCCCTGGGCCCATCTGACGATGAGGGCAGAGTGAGCTGCCCCTGAACTCTGTGGACTAAAAAGAATCACATGGAAAGAGGAAAGGCTTTCCCAGGGAGAGGATGCTGGGCAGACCAGTGGTAGTTGGTGATCACAACAGCCTTGTTTTTTTCTTCCATGGTGGCTGTATTGGTCAGGGGTTGTCCTCAACTATAGAAGCAAAAAAGGAAGGGCTCTGGAAGTCACTTACGCAGGAGTTTTGGTGAACAGAAGAGCTAATCAGTGACAAGGAAGGAATAGAAATGTTGCCTGAGCTCTAAGGTCAGGAGTTGTGGAACAGAATGAATGCAGTGGCTCCTTGGGGGCAGGGTTGCATATTTAGTAGTTAGCCTCATGGGGGACGCTGGTCAGGACACTGGACTTCTTGGCCCAGTGGCTCTAAAAAGGGAGGTGGCTTTTCCATGGGCTTAAGGTCAACTTCAGAAGAGCAGGTTAGGATCAGCTTTAATGGGCAGGGATGGAGGACATTAGGACATCAGCTTGCTTAGTGATGGATGGCAAGACGAGACTGGCTCCTTAGGAGGAGGTGAGGAAATTTGAGGCAGTAGAATGGGGTCAGAGAGGGAAATCCCATTAGTGGTGTTCCAGGGAGTAATGATGGTGACGAATATAATAAGTATTCATTGCTGAAGTGTGATAAGCACATTAAAATGATTAGCCCATTTAATCTTCATTATGCAGATACTATTATTGAAGTGCTTTGCTTTAAAGATGAGGAAAACAGAACAGGGAGATCAAATAATTTACCCAAGGTTACACTGCTAGTAGATGGTAGGATTGGATGAGTGTCTCTGATGCCAGAATCAGAGTTTTAGCTACATTTCAAGTTAGGGCAGCTGTTCTGTGCAAAATGGAGAGCGACAGGTCTTGCACCTTTCCAGGGTCACTTGATCCTTTAATAGTAATAAGAACTGAAACTTACCCTTCCAGCCATGAGTTTCCAGTCTGGCTTGAGTTTTTCTTTCTGTAAATAGCTATAAAACTGGACAAAACCTAGGAATGCACTCTTGAGTAATGGGACAATATGCAGAGAAGAACAGTGTTCTTGCAAAGGGAAGCATGACTCAAATCCCAGATCACCCACACTGCCCCCGCTTTTCTGCCTGGGGGGAGTTGCCAGCCACAGCAAAGGAGGTGAAGTCAAGCTGAGCTGAGAAAGCAGACACCAGACCTCGGGGCTGTTAAGGTGGCTGGTCCTCTGTCAGGGGAGGAAGGACAGAAATCTATAAGAGGATTTGCCATAGGTCCTTGGCCAAGGGCTTGAGAGAACATACAAGGTAATGCTCCATGGGACTTGATGTGTATGGCTGCTGTGGTGCTGAGTGAATGGAAAATCCCAGACGGTGTGCTGTGCTGGGAGATGGTCAGTCCCAGCTCACCCAGGATAGAAAAATCTTTCCAGACAATACAGGCCTTCAGTGGAGACCTCATGGAGGTCATACTTCAGGGGTAAGAAACACAACCTGTAGGCCAAGGGCCATACCGTAGAACAGAAAACAATATTGAAATGCGCCTGCTCTAACAAAAGACGAATTCAAACCCAAAAGGATCAGAAAAGGCCTTCAGTAGTTTAACTGCCTGACAGAACAAAAATCAACACTTTTGAAAGGAAAACATAATCTAGACTCCCTATTATCCACCTCTGTTATATTATCACAATATGTATCATACAATAAAAACATTATGAGAATGCAAAGAAGCAGAAAAAATATGACCTATAATCAAGAAAGAATATCAGCCAATTAAGACAAACCCTAAAATGACCTTGATGTTGGAATTAGCAGACAAGGACTTTGGAACAATTATAAGAGCTATGTTCAAAAACATGAAGGAGAGACAGTTATAATCGGTGAACATATAGGGAACTCAGCAGGGAAATGAAAACCTTGAAACAAAGGGAAATTCTGAAACTGTAAAGTACAATATTCAAAATGAAAATCTCACTGGTGTGTATAATTAAGCAAACTGGAGACCATGGAAGAAAAATTAATCACTTGAAGACAGATTATCAGAAACTGTCTTATCCAGAGAATGAAGGGGGAAAAAAATTTAATGGAAGATCCTTAGTGACCTATGGGACAAAATCAAATGGTCTAACATGCATATAGTTGGAGCCCAGGAGGAAGAAGAACAAGAAAATGGAACAGGAAAAAATATTTGAAGAAATAATGGCGGAATATTCTCCCAACTTGATGAGGAACATCAACTTACACATTCAGAGAGTCAGTGAACTCCCAACAACATAAATCCAAAAACAGCATCATAGACACATCCTAGAAATCCCTAGATACATCAAAGAAAAACTGCCGAAAATAAAAGACACCCCCAAAGTCTTAAAAGCAGCCAGCTTTTTGAAAAAGACAAATTACAAATACAAGGAACACTTGAATTCTCATGAGTACTAATGATAATTAACTTCTTCTTGGCTTTCCAGCCTCATTGACTTTCTGTTTTCCAAAAAGCACCCAAACAATATCATTAAAGTCCTAAAAGGCAAAAAAATACCCTGTCAACTCCAAATTCTAAATCCAGTGAAAATATCTTTCAAAAACAAGAGTGAAATAAAAACATTTTCCAGTACATAAAAGCTAAGAGAATTTTTCACCAACCAACCTACACTATGATAAGTGCTAATGGAATTTATTTAAGCTAAAAGGAAGTTATATCAGATTTAAACTTGCATCTATAGGAGAAAATGGAGAGCATCAGAAATGGTAAATGTATACGTCAATATAGAAGACCATTGTTTTACCTTCTTTTAATTTCTTTAAAACACATCCAACTGCTTGAGAAGAAGAATAATTATAATGATATCATTAACATTTTATTATTAGATTAAAATTGCATGTTATTGATAATATATGACTATTAGCACAAAGGACAGGGATAGGATTTTTTTCTTTCTTCTTTTTTTTTTTTGTTTGCTCTCAACACTATTACAATACCATTGATTATATTCCCTGTGCTGTACCTTTCAACCCCATGACTTATTCATTCCATAACTGGAAGCCTGTACCTCCCCCTCCCCTCCTCCTGTTTTACCCATCTCTCTACCCCCTCCCCTCTGGCACCATCAGTTTGTCCTCTGTATTTATGGGTCTGTTTCTGTTTTTTAAAACAATTGTTTGTTTGTTCATTTGCTTTGTTTTCTAGATTCCACATATACATGAAATCATATGGTATTTGTCTTTCTCTGTCTGACTTATTCCACTTAGCATAATACTCTCAGTTCTTTCCATGTTGTCACAAATGGCAAGACTTTCACATCATATATATATATATATATATATATATATATATATATATACACCACGTTTTCTTTATCCATTCATCTGTGGATGGACATTCAGGCTGCTAGGACAGTGATAAGATTAATAGAATTATATTGTTGTAAGGGACTTACATTTTACATCAAGAGTTACCTTATTAACTCTAATATGTTGTGATAAGTTAAGGATACAAATTATAATCCATAGAGCAACATTAAACGTTAATACAAAGAACTAAAAAAAAATTCAATAAAGGAACTAAAATGGAATACTGAAAAATATTTGCCAGGTAGGAAGGCAGAAAGGAAGAAGAAAAGGCAAACAGTAAGGAAAAGGATTGGGCACACAGAAAGCAAGTGGCAAGACTTAGATTTAAGTCCAACCATTGTAATAATTACAATGTTCATGAACCAAACATACCATCTAAAAGAAAGAGATTGTCAGAGAGGATAAAAAGGGAAGGCATTGCTATATGCTGTCCACAAGAGAGACGTTTAAATATAAAGACATTATTATGAGCAAAATTGTATCCCCTCCCCCAAACTCATATGTGGAGGCCCTAAGCCCCAGGAGCTCAGAATGTGACATATTCCGAGATAGGGCCTTTAAAGAGGTAATTAAATTAAAATGGGGGTGGTTAGGACAGCCTTAACGCAAAATGACTAATGTCCTTATAAGAAGAAGAGACCAGCACACAGACAACAGAGACAGAGGAATGACCGCGTAAGGACACAACATGACGGTGTCCATCTGTAAGCCTCAGAAGAAGAGAAGCCTCAGAAGATAAACAAATCTGACACCTTGATCTTGGACTTCTAGCCTCCAGAATTGTGAGAAAATAAATTTCTGTTTTTTAAGCCACCCGTCCTGTGCTGTTTCATTACAGCAGCCCTCATAAACTGATACAGGCAGAGACAGGTCTGAAGAGAAAAGGGTGAACTATGCCAAGCAAACAGTGAGCCGAAGGAAGCGAATGGGGCTGAATTTATATGTCCGAGTAGGCTTCAGAGCAAGGAAAATTATGAGGGATGAAAGGGGATATGTCCTAACGGCAAAGGGGTCAGTTCATCTGGAAGACAACAATCCTTAAGTGTGTCTGACCTCATGACAGAGCTTTAAAAATAGTGAAACAAACAATGAGAGAACGAAAGGGAGAAATCCACAGTCACAGCTGGAGATCGTGACACCTTTCTCTGAGATTTGGACAACGAACCTAATAGCAGTGAGGGTACAGAAGAGTTGAGTTACCCTATCAGCTAACTTAATCTAGCTGACGTTTGTAGACCATGTGTGGGACATGCAGATCAGATCTTTCAAGGCACATAGAACATTCACCAATGCAGAGCCACAAAATAAATCTTGATAAATTTCAAGGATTGGAATATTCTCTGAAATGTACTCTGTCTACCACAAAAGAATTAAGTTAGAAATCCAGGATAAGTGGCTCCTGGGTGGCTCAGTCGTTTAAGTGTCTGCCTTCGGCTCAGGTCATGATCTCAGGGGCCTGGGATCCAGCCCCATGTCAGGCTTCCTGCTCAGCTGGGAGCCTGCTTCGCCTCCCCCTCTGCCCCTCCTCCCCGCTTGTGCTCTCTCTCTCTCTCATATAAATAAAATTAAAAAAAAAAAAAGGAATGATATCCAGAATAATAAGCCATTGAGAAAATCCTCAGACATTTGGAACTTTAAAGAATATCCCTAAATAATCCGTGGGACAAAAAATAAAATCACAGTGGAAATAAGAAACTATTTCAAAGTCAATGATAATAGGACATGTCAGAATTTGGGGGAGCTAACTAATGAAGGCAATTCATAGCTTTAAATACTTCTATTTTAAAAAGAAAGCTCTAACATCAATTATCTAAGTTCTCATCTTAAGAAATTAGAAAAGGATAAGGAAATTAAATCTGAAGGAATTGGAAGGAAAGGTAAGAGCAGAACTCAATGACACAGAAAATAGGCTAAAAGAAAAAATAAAGAAAATCAAAAATTAGTTCTAGAAAGTTATATACTCACAGTAGGAATGATTAGGGAAAACAAGAAAGAGGAATTAAAGAGGGACATCCCTATAGATTCTATAGATATTAAAGGGATAATAAGTCAATTCTGTGAACAAACTTTTTATCAATGACTTCACCAAAAAGAAAATTCCTTGAAAAACACAACTTACCAAATATGGCACTAGAAGAAATGGAAAATATAAATAACTCTATAACTACGACAAATTGAATGTTTAATTAAAACATTCTCTAAAGGAGAACTCCAGTCCCAGTTGATGTCATCAGTGAATTTTATCAACTATTTTATTACATTTTATTTCCAAAGATTTATTTATTTGTGGGGCGCCTGGGTGGCACAGCGGTTAAGCGTCTGCCTTCGGCTCAGGGCGTGATCCCGGCGTTCTGGGATCGAGCCCCACATCAGGCTCCTCCGCTATGAGCCTGCTTCTTCCTCTCCCACTCCCCCTGCTTGTGTTCCCTCTCTCGCTGGCTGTCTCTATCTCTGTCAAATAAATAAATAAAATCTTTTTAAAAAAAAGATTTATTTATTTGAGAGAGAGAGAGAGAGAAAGCATAGCAGGGGTAGAAGCTAAAGAAGAGAGAGAGAATCCCGAGCAGACTCCCTGCTGAGTGCAGAGCCTGATGTGGGTGTTCATCCCAGGACCTTAAGATCATGACCTGAGCTGAAATCAGGAGCTGGATGCTCAACCTACTGAGCCACGCAGGCGCCCCTTATCAACTATTTTAAAGGAGAAATAATAGTACCTTACACACGCTCTTTCAGAAAAAAGAGTGTAGAATCCCCCTCAATTTGTTTTATGAGATCAGCATAACTCATACTAAAATCTAATGAAAACATTTAAAAGAAAAGAAAATTACAAACGAACATTCTTCATGAATGCAAAATCCTGCACAAAATATTTGAAAATCAGATCAAAGGATATATAAAAAGGATAATACATCATGATCAAGTAGGATTTCTCCAGGAATGTGTGGTCGGTTTAACATGTGAATAGCATTCATGTGAATTCACCACATTAAAAAATAAAGGGAAAAAATAAATAATCATCTCAGTAGATGCAGAAAAGCATTTGACAAAAGTTAACATCCTTTCATGATAAAAAGTCTGCAGTCCACGAATAGAAGGGAAGTTCTTCAACCTGAAAAAGATAATCTATGATTAACTACAGCAAACATACTTACTGGTGAAATGTTGAACACTTTCCTCCTAAGATTGGGAAAAGGCAAACATTCTGCTCTCACTACTTAACACTGTCCTGACCTGTCCTATAAAGCAAGAAAAAGAGCTACAAAGAGAAAAGAAGAGTATAAATGTCTTCACTTACACACAGAATGATCATGATTGAAATACTCAGTGTTGTTAAGATGTTGATCTACTCTAAATTGAACTATGGATTCAGTTGAATCCAAAATACAATCCTAACAGCCTTATTTGTAGAAAGAAAGAAGCTGTTTTGAATATAGATGTGGAAAAGCAACGAACCTAGAAAAAGAAAAAAAGAACCTTGAAGAGCAAAGTTGGAGGACCCAGGCTACCTAATTTCAAGACATTATGAAGCTAGAATAATACAGACTGTGTGGTATCATTGTACAAATAGAGAAATCGACCAATGAAAAATAATGGAGTGTCCAGAAATAGACCCACGCAGGGATGTTAGATTCATTTTTGTTAAGAGTGCCAAGGCAAATCAATGGGGATAGGAAAAGTTTTTCAACAAGTGGTGTTGGAACTGGATAAACATACGAAAAAAAAATTAACTTTGACCCTTACTTCACCCCATGTACAACCATTAACTCTAAATATATAATGTAAAACTATAAAGCATGGGAGGACCCTTTTTAGTTTGGAGGTAAGCAGTAATTTTTTAGGACATGAAAGCACTAATTATCCAAGAAAAAAGTTGATAAATTGGTCTTCATCAAAATTAAAACTTCTGCTCATTAAAAAAATACTATTAAGAAAATGAATAGACAAGTCACAGCCTGGGAGAAGTTATCCAGTCTGTATCCAGGATATATAAAGAATTGCTATAAACCAATAATAGAAAAGACAAATATAGTTTTAAATGGGCAAAATGCTTAAACACACTTACAAAAAAAGAATGAATGGCACATAAGGACATGAATACGCACTTCCCAGCAGAGTCAACAGGGAAATGCAACTTAACATTACAGTGAGATACCATTTCGTGCCCCCCAGAATGACTATATTAAAAGTCCTAATGACACAAAATGTTGGCAATGATGTGGAGCAACTGAAACTCTCGTACACTGCTGCTGGTGCGTAACATGGTGCGACCACCTCAGAAAATCATTTGATGGCTTTGTAAGAAGTTAAGCATACACTGGGGCACCTGGGTGGCACAGTCAGCTGTGTGTCTGACTCTTGGTTCTGGCTCAGGATGTGATCGCATCATCATAAGATTCAGCCCTGTGCTGGGCTCCTCGCTCAGTGTGGAGTCAGCTTGAGTTTCTCTCTCCTTCTCTCTCTGCCCTTCCCCCCCCAGCACACGTGCTCTTAATCTGCCTCTCTCTCTCTTTCTAATAAATAAATAAATCTTGGGGCGCCTGGATGGCTCAGTCGTTAAGCGTCTGCCTTCAGCTCAGGGCATGATCCTGGAGTCCTGGGATCCAGACCCTCATTGGGCTCCCTGCTCTGCTGGGAGCCTGCTTCTTCCTCCCTCACTCCCCCTGCTTTTGTTCCCTCTCTCGTGGCTGTCTCTCTCTCTCTCTGTCAAATAAATAAATAAAATCTTTTAAATAAATAATTAAAATCTTAAAAAAAAAAAGTTAAGCATACACACCTACAATTCCCGTCCTAGGTATTTAAGCAAAAGAAATGGAAACATAGATCCACAAAAACCCTTGTACAGGGATATTTCTAGCAGCTTGAGTCATAATAGCCCAGAAATGTAAACAACTCAACGTGTCTATTAGTAGGAAATTGTGGTGTGTTCATGTCATGAAATACTACTCAGCCTCAGAAAGTAGGACCCGCTGATACCCAACCACGTGGATCCACCCTGAAGACATTGCGTGGAGCGAAGGAACCAGACACAGAAGACTGCGTACCGTATGATTCTGTGTGTGTGTAAAGCTGAGGATCAGGCAAAAGTAATTTGTGGGCATGGAAATCCAGACACTGGCTGCCTGTGGGTGGGCACTGGCAAGAAGAGGGTGCAGGGGGAGTTCTGGGGAAATGAAAATGTTCAATTATTTTTAAAAGATTTTATTTATTTAAGAGAGAGAAAGTGCATGCGTGCAGGAGCTGGGGGAGCGGCAGGCAGAGGGAGAGGGAGAAGCAGACTCCCCACTGAGCATGGAGCCCCATGCAGGGCTCGGTCCCAGGACCCTGGGATCCTGACCTGAGCCAAAAGCAGACCCTTAAGCAACTGAGCCACCCAGGTGCCCCAAAAATGTTTTATATTTTGAATGGGGTGTTGATGTTCTAGTTGTATGTATTTGTCAAAACTCATTGAATTGTAGGCTTAAGATCTGTGCATTTCACTATATGTAAATTTTATCTCAATAGATCCTTGCAAATATAATAGCTGAGCCCCAGGAGGAAGTCCAGCGTCCTTCCCAGGGGTCATCAGGGCGAGCTTACCTGGTCCCACACACCGACCCACCAGTGTGGCTTCTCACCCTTCCTGGAGGCCACATCTCTGTCCATCACCCCTGGCAGTCTCCTAATGCTTGGTTTGTCTCAGACCCAGGAGGGATCTGTTTGGTTCTCCTTAAAGATGTTTGGCACGTCCTTGAAAGCTTGAGGATTACCTAAAAGAAACAGAATGCAGAGAAAGCAATCTTTTCTCTTTGCTAAGTGTTCGGTTAGTTCTTATAGAATTCTTACTATGTGTCGTACACGGCTTTAAGCATTTTTCAGATATTTACTCTATTAATCCTCACAACAATCCATGTCAAAGCTACCATTATTAATCCCATGTTACAGATGAGGAGACCCAGGCCAAGACAGTTTAAATCCCTCACCCAAGGTCACATAACTAGTAAGCAGTGGGGCTGGATTTGACCTGGAGGAATCTGGTTCTAGCTCAGGCTCTGAGCCACGCTGCTGTGCTACTCCTGGCCTCCTGTCCTCCCTTTCAGGGGTCCCCGCTGACTGTCTCTTCCTTAACCTCCCAGCCTGTGCCCGTGTTGTTGGGCCTCCCCACCTCTACCAGGCCAGAGTCCCCCTTCTCATTGCCTTTCTTCACAGATCAGGGCCCTCACACCCTAACCTCTGGTCCTATGGCCTGATGTCCTTGCTGGGGGAAGAAAACACCGCTGACATTCCAGCAGTCTCCGCAGAGGTGCCTACTGCCCGGTGTCCTTTTACATCGCTACACAGGAGAAATACTTAAAATCCCCATCTCAGCCAGTTCTATTTGAGTTTCTCAGCTGGTTCGAAAGTTCAGCATTAGGTAAGGGAAGGTCTCCTCCAAAGCCATCCATGAGCATCTGTCCTGGAACAAGAAACTACTGCAGCTTTAAACCAGCATCTTCTCGTTTGTGCTCTGTATGTAAAGGCCTGTGTGCGTCCTCCTGTGTATACCTGGGACAGGAGTCAAAGGCACGAGCCTGCTTTGGAAAGTGTCAAGTACTGTATTCAAGTACAGCATTATTATTTCATTTTTTTCATTTGCAGGAAGAGTTGTGAAATTAGACCAGAGAAGCCTCGTTTTCAGAGTCCCCCATAAGTAACTCCAAGCTCTCAGTCATTCTAACAGCCAATCATCTTTTATTATGCACCCACAAAAACTGCTGGGCTCCAGCTGAATCCTGCTTGTATCCCAAGTAAAGCAACACTTAGAGCTGTATGTCAGGTCACTTTCTTAAATCCAAGGAAGATACTCCTCGCCCCACTCCCTGCCATGGGAGCTCCCTTCTCCCAGCCCGAGACGGTGCTGTCACTGCCGGCCCCGGATCTTTTGTGATTTTGGCCTCTCTATCTTCAAAGGATGGAAGTGCCCCTCAAGGAGGGAGGTGGCCTGCAGCCTCCACTGAACTCTCTGCTGGAGGAGAAGACGCCCGAAATCCAGCGTCTCCAGGAGGAGTGGCAAAGCCAGAAGGCCAGACTGCAAGCCCAGGTAAGACAGCGTGGTGGGGAGGTGCCCTTGTGCTGGGTGGGACCCTGCTTCCTCCTCCTCCTTCCAGACAACGTTGGAAATACATACAGAGCCTGATTCGTGTCCAGGCTGGGGAGGGCATTCCAGGTCAGCGCAAGGTGGGATTCTTAGTTCTCTGTATTCATTCATCTATTCAGTACCTCCTGTGGCTCACAAGCACCTCCTGTGAGCCAGGAACCTTCTAGATGCTTGGGATACATCAATGAACAAGCCAAACCAAAGCCCTGCATTGCAGTGCTTACATTATATTACAGCAGAGGAAGTGGGGACAGATCCGAAATACTGGACGTAAGAAATAAGTAAAGCACATAATACATTAGAGGATGATCGGATTTCAGGAAAAAGAAAAAACAGAACGAGGTCAAAAGGATAGAGAGACTGGTGATGGGAGTGGGTGTAATGCTCAATGGGGTTGTCAGGGAAGGCTTTAGTGGTCCCCTCTTCACTGTGTCTTGGATGGCTTGCATCCCAGCCCACCTGCCCCTCTCACCGGGCATTTGTGGCTCTAGCTGAGAAGCCCCCAGAAGACGGGCCATCCCCAGGTTTCTCAAGGTTACAGCCCTCCCCCTCAGAGTTCCCACAGATAGAGGAGGCTGGGTGGAGGAGATGTTCGGAGCACTTCTTTGTTGGCAAACCCCCCAGGAAGGGAAGGGGCAGGGGAGAGGGCGCAGCCTGAGGGCAGGATGCGGTGGGCCAGGTCTCGCAGATGCAGCAGGCTCTGGAGCACTGCGCCAGCAGCTACCGGGAGGACCTGCAGGAGCTCAAGCAACTCTCAGACCATGAAAGGGAGAGGCTGCGGCACGAGCTGCAGGAGACCATTCAGCAGAACCAGGCCATGAAAGCCCAGCTCGAGGCCTCCCATCAGCGAGCCCTGCGCGCGCTAGAGAAGGCCAAAAATCAAGAGCTCAAGGTAAGGGGGAGAATTATGAAGCCCACTGTTTACTGAGCCCTTGTCATGCAAGCACCTGTCCCGCGCTAGACGGGGTGCCTCTGGTACATAATCTCTAATCCCTGCATGAATTGTACGGGGTCATTACTATCACATCCCTTTGTCCAAGGAGGAAAAGGCTCAGAGAGATTCAGTAACTTGCTCAGGGTCACACAGCTCGTAAGTGACCATGGAAGGATTAGTGCTTAGCTCTGCTGGGCTTCTAGTACTGCTTCTCCCTATTTGCATGTGACCTTGATAATGTAAGAACAACATTCTTTATGAGTTGGGCAATGTTGTCCGTGATGTATGCTGGGGTGTCAGACTCGGCTGGGAGATAAAAACAGGGCAGCTGGGAAAGCTGGGATGAGGCGGTCAGGTGCATGACAATGTGCAATCCAGCAGGAGCACATTTCATCCAACCCCTACCTTCTACTTTCCCAGAAGGCCTTCACCCCTGCTCTCTCAGGAGCTGGGGCTCCCAGTACAACTGTCACAGACAACACACTGCCTTGCTCGGTCATGGCCGTCTTCACACTGTAACTAATGACTTCCTTATAGATCAGACCTACTCGTGAACCTGCTTGGGGCCAAGAACCATCTGTGTTTGCTCAGACCCTAATCTCCTCCTAGCTCTGGATAGCTGCTTAGAAAAGGGTCTCACTGAATTACAGCCTCAAGTTTAATTTCCCCTTCTGTATACTGGGGATATTGATACCCGCCTCTTTGAGATGTCCATGAATAAATGGGGAAAAAATGGATTTCTGGTTTTAAGGTGGTAGAATAAAGGCTTTTGAATCCTTTCCTATTAGAAAACAGCCAGGAAACAATAAGGAAAACACAAAGCAGAAGCATATTCCTACTCCAGAGAAAGCAGGAGGCATCTGTGCCCTTGAGCCACAATGCGTGAGGACAGGACAGAAATGGGGAAATAGTATGTGGCCTTGCAAAGCAGAGAAGCTCGAACCAAAGTGCCTGCAGAGAGAGAAGGATGAGAATCAAGCTGATTCCACCCCAGAGCTCAGAAGGGCTCAGGAATTTGAGGTAGCTGTTGTCACGGAGGCAAGAGTGAGATGAGGAATATGACTGGCCTAGAATTTCAGATTCTCAGCTCAGCCAGCACAGGCAAGCAATTAGCTCTCCCTTATTTAAAGACAAGAGATGATGGGGGGAGATTGATGGGTAAACTGAGCCAGAGAGACTCTGAATTAGGAAACATGATTCACAGAGGCTGGGATGAAGCTTGGGTCTGAAAACAGGTTCAGGTGAAAATCCGTGTACTGAGCTATTCGATGAACCACTGCCACCTCCATGCCGTCCCCAGAAGTGCATTCTCCTGCTTTTCACCTCCTAGTTCACTCTTCTGTGCCTGCCCCACAGTAATGCCCCACATTCCCTGAAGCATTTCTCCTTCGCAGGGAGCACAATGTTAAGCTTCGTCAGTAGAGGGCGCTGGAGGCATCTCGTAGGAGGAAACAGGCTTCTCCTGGTTCAGGTGGTTGTGTTTTTGCTTTGTCTCTGGCTTTAGTTGCGCGGTTGAACAGTGACATGGCTGTGTGAGGACATCTGGTGTTCCTCTGCCCCAGTAACCTCACAGTGACCCCATAACCCGGTCCCAGGCCCAGTGACTGCCTTCCTGTGACCCGCAGGGCTCACCCTGACTCTCCCCGGCGTCCTGCCCATTGGCCACTGTTGCCTGCCGCCCAGGGATTTGTTTTCTGCAAGCCTCCTGAGACAAATACCGTCGTCTGTTGTCTGCTCTGGCCCCTATGCCTGCCTGGGCGCCCCCATCCCCCCTGAGCATCTCCCACCTGTGGCTCATCTGTACTGTGAAGGGTTGTTCCTGCTCGACCAGTAACTGTGGGCCAACGCTAGTCTGGCCAGCCCAGTGATCATCTCCACCAGGGAGCTATCACCGTACCTTCTCCAACAAGGTCTGGATCCCAAGCTGGGGAAGGGCTCCCCCCTTCCAAGTTGTCCTCGTCTTGGGTACTCTCTCCCAGCCTCAGGACACCCTGGAGTTCTCTTTGCATCTCTAGAGTTACTCTCCTGTCATAGCTCAGTGATTTTTTGTATTGAGCTCCTACTTAAATTACTGTGTGGCTCTGTCTCTTATTGGACCAGACTGGTATGTCCTCCGTGCGCTGTTCCTTAGGAAGTTCCTTGAAGAGTGCGTCACCTGAACAAGGGAGCAAGCCAAGGATGCGGGAATAGAACGGGTCTAGGATAGAGGAACCCAGGGTAGGAGAAGAAGGGAAGGAGGGAGCCCAGCTATGCCGCTGGCCGAGACAACAGCTCAGTCCGGGCTGGAGCGGGAGGCCTGAGGTCTCGGAAGAGCAGCTCTAGGGGAAAGAGACCTGCTGCATTCTCTGATCCATTTGTCCATGTGGAAAATTGCGCTGAAAGTGTTTAATACACACACACACACACACACACACACACACACACACACATGTTTTACAAAGCTTTTAGATGTTGTAGGAAGACTTGGCCAAATAGTCAAAGAAAGCTAAGCAAAATTTTTTTTTTAATGCAGCAAGTTATTAATGCAAGGAAAAACAAAAAGTTATGTGGGTAGGCATTAATCACAATAGTTTATTTTGCTCATGAGTGAACTATATGTGCTTATAATAATAAAAGTATTGAATATATTTCACTATATTAAAAAAGTAATATAATGATATATGAGGAATGGAAGGGGGAGAGTGTATGAGACCTAAAATCCTCATCTACCCAGATGGGAAAACAATTCTTAATCTCGAAAATAACCGAGACAGAGCAGAACGGAGATTCTAGCCTGTTAATGATGGCAAACACCAGAAGAAACAACCAGAAGGGTTGTCAGTGGCTGCCTCCAGAGAACAGAGCACAGAGAGAGGGAAAAGTGGGGCTCCGAAGTGCTGGTTTTCCTTTCTTTTAATACTATTTAGCCCTTTATACCACATGCATGCAGTGCCCTGATCAAAATATACAATAAGCTTTTAAAAAGTGAAAAAAGAAATTAAATAATGCATGTGGATTATTTAGTGTTTAGCAGATATTCAAAAAATGTGAGTTCTCTTTCTTCTTTTATTCTCTTCAACCTTTTTCCAATTTGGCTTGTAATCCACAACAGCTCAGGATTGAGTTGAATTGTAGGACACTCCACCGGTGTCCGAGCAGTGCTTGTTGGTGTCAGTAACCCTCCCCCCCACACACACACCTACATTGTAATTGGTGTCATTACCTTTGAAGAGAGACACGGTGAACACGGGCTTTTTAGGGGGCTTTAAAACAACCACAACAAAAGCAGAGTAAACCTCCCAAAGGTTTACTGGAGCGATTCACCAGGGATGCGTGTCTGGTCTGATGTAAACCCTGGGTGCTCAACTTTGCATAGTCCTCACTGCTAGGGGCTGCTGAGCGAGAAAGCAGCCAGTGCTGATCTGAACCCCACGCTGTCCCCGGGGGACAGAAGGGCCGGGTCACGGAGTGAGCGAGTTTGGCATCCTCTTCTGCAAAACCTTAGCTCGGACCTCTGCATTCCCATTTCCCTTGGGATAAAATGTCGCCAGCTGGAGCTCTCCGAGCCTTGCAGCAAATACGAGAGGTGGAAATACTGGAGAGTATGAAAAGTAGGAGACTCTTCTCTTATTAAATAAACCCGGCACCCGTTTGACTGGGTTTCCCATAGGAGGAGTTAAACAACGGGTTCCCGTTTTAGGGAGCAGCAGAGGCAAAGGTGCAAGGAAGCATCTAAAGGCGCCACTGCACTCAGCTAGCTCCCTGGGGCTCGGGGGGCAGGGAGGCTCAGTGCTCTCCAGCCTCTTGCCTTTGGGGAAACCCTATTTCTCATTGTTCCTGGAGGCTGCACGCGGAGTGGAGAGGGCTTGGTTGGGCCTGTCTTCAGTCAGCTCATGTCCTTGCAGCTGGCTGGTAAAAAGAGGGAGAGAGATGATGCTTCCTGCCTCTTTCCTGCGTGACCTTGGGAAAATGAGTTCATCTCCCCCAGCCTCAATTTCCTCATCTAAAAGATGGGCTTGTGTCTTTTTAATTTATTTTTATTACTTCTTTATTCTATTTTATTGAGAAAGAGAGTGCACATGCACACGGTGGGGTGGGGGGGGGGGAGGTCCAGAGAGAGAGAGGGAGAGGGAGAATCCTAAGCAGAATCCTACACACTGAGTGCTGAGCCTGACGTGGGGTTTGATCTCACAACCCTGAGATCATGACCTGAGCAGAAATCAAGAGTCAGACACTTAACCCACTGAGCCACCCAGGCACCCAAGAGGGGCTGGGTCTTAACTGGAACTCTCTGTTGCAAAGCCCCCCAGAAACTGTATTAGTTTCCTAATGCTGCTGCAACAAAATATCACAAACTTGGTGGCTGGACGCATCACAGATTTATTACCTGACGGTTCTGGAAGTCAAAAGTCCTGAAGTCACGGTGTTGGCAGGACTGTGCTCCTTCTTTAAAAGCGCAAGGAATGGATCTGTTTTCTTGCCTTTTCCGGCTGCTAGAGGCTGCCTGCGTTCCTTGGCTCCTGGCCCTTTCCTGCATCATTGTAGCCAACAGTGTAGCATGGAACAGCTTCGGATATCCCTCTCTCTTCCTCACCCTCTCCCCTAGCACCCTCCCTTTCCTCCCTCCCTCCACCGCACCTCTTCTCCCACTGGCTGTCCTGCCTCCCTCTTATAAGGACTTCTGTGACTACAATGAGCCTGCTCAGATAATTTGGGATAATCTCCCCATTTCAGGATCCTTAATTTATTCATACCTGCAAAACTCCTTTTACCATGGAAAGTAACATAGTCACAGGTCCCACGGATCCCCACATGGACATCTTGGGAACCGTTATTGTTTCGACCCCCAGAAACCAACTTGAGCTGGCTTAGGCAGTGAAGAGATTTCTATTAAAGCTTACACAGCTGCTCATAGAACCCACTTTGGGTGTTTGATATATAAGAGACCTTCAATAAATGAGTGTTGCATAAAAGAATGACTGCCTAAATGAAATAATCATAAATGAAGTAAGAAAAGTATAATAAATGAACCTAAGGGCAGAGACACAGCCAGTTTTGAGGACCAGACTAGACCAGAGACTGAAAAAAGCTGAAGGGACCCCTCCTTCTGTTGTTCCTGCTCTGCTCCTCACCGACAGCTCTCTCCACCTCTCTGGCCCTGGGGCAGGCATAAGATGGTCACCTCACTCCTCCTGAGTGTGTTAAAACTGGAGCCGACCAGTTAGTGTCTGTCTGTCTCTTTCTTGCTCTCTTTCTCCCTGGCCTCCTAACACCAAATTCCCAATGACTGGCTCAGCTTGGAACAGGTGTCCAATCAGCTGTGGTTTGGGGTTAGGTTCACATGGTACAAAATGGCTGCTGTGGCCAAGCCATCACCATCATCTCAGGTCATTCTTAGTAGCCTGATAAGCCCTCCACCGAGGAGTGGTGAGTGTTCAGTGGGCCCTGGTGCAAAGAAGGAACTTGGCAGAGGGGACAGGTCTCCCTTCTGTGCCCACTTTTTCCCACTTTCACCCACAGGCCACAGAAGAGCGCTTGAAGAAGGAATCCAGCCACAGCCTCCAGATCCAGCACCAGGCACACCGGCTGGAGCTCCAGGCCTTGGAAGAAAAGGCCCGGCAGGAGCTCCAGGGGGAGCTCGAGAGGATGCAGGCTCGGCAGGCTCTCCTGTTAGGTATACAGCCAGCCGCCCCTGGGAGGGCCTAGCTACCCGGCAGGGCCCACACGTGGAGACCAGGGGCGAGATGGGGCCCACGGGTCTGGAGGCACACAGGCCGGGGTGACTATCCTGGCTCTGCCACGGACTAGCTGGGAGACCTGGGGTGGCGATGGGGGGTCACTGTCAGTCTCAGTTTCCTTTCCTAGAAAATGGAGTCACCACTGTCCCTACCTCCTCGGGGCGGTGTGTGGATGTAATGAGGTGTAAATGGAAAGTGCCTAGCATGTGACAGGCCTGGTGACTGTAGACTGTAGCACAGGGCTTCTGCTATCCGAAAGCAGGAGGTCCTATGAAACATTTCCTAAGGCAAAATGGCGAAAAGCGAAGAAGCGACTACCAGTAACTTAAATGAAGCACTTTTGATTGTCCCCACACCCAAAAGTCACGTCTCTTAGGTTTTCCTGATGCCACAGGCCACATCTGGCGAGCGGATGCACACAGCAGCTGGAGATGAAGTCCAGATGCTCAGGGACCCAGGGCAGGGCTCTGGCGCGGCGCCCGGAGAGGCTGGGTGTGATTCCCCGGGAAGGCGCTGGGGGGCGCACTCTCGCGGCCGGGGGGCGCGCCGCCTCTGGACCGCTCGCTGCAAAGGCAGCCAAGAACGCTGTTTCCCCTTTTCGCCTTTTTCCATAGAAATGAAAGTCTTCGGATTTCCCTAGGTTAGGGAAAATAGGTTCTAATGTAGGTCTTTTTTAAGAGCAAAGTGGTGTAAGGCGAACTTCCAAAAAGCGGAGACATCTGTNGCCCAGATGCTCAGGGACCCAGGGCAGGGCTCTGGCGCGACGCCCCGGAGAGGCTGGGTGTGATTCCCCGGGAAGGCGCTGGGGGGCGCACTCTCGCGGCCGGGGGGCGCGCCGCCTCTGGACCGCTCGCTGCAAAGGCAGCCAAGAACGCTGTTTCCCCTTTTCGCCTTTTTCCATAGAAATGAAAGTCTTCGGATTTCCCTAGGTTAGGGAAAATAGGTTCTAATGTAGGTCTTTTTTAAGAGCAAAGTGGTGTAAGGCGAACTTCCAAAAAGCGGAGACATCTGTGTTATCATCATTATTATTCAATATAAGCCAGATCTCTGAGGCTTCGGGAGACGTTCATGGCATTGCCTCAACCTCTCGTTTCCATTCTGAAGATTTCGACAAATCTAGGGGACTTACGCCTCGAGGCTCCTGCACTTTCCTTGGCTTCCTTTGCCTGCTCCCACCGTCATCCTCAGCAGAGACTCACCCCCTCTTCAGACATCCAAAACCTGTCATACAGAGCATTCTGGAAGCTACCAGAAGCAGTAAAGATCTCCAGAGCCAAATTGTTTGGGCTTGAAACCCAGCTCCAACATTCACAAGTTGCCTGACTTTGGGCAAGTTACTTAACTGCCCTGTGCCTCACTTGCTCATCTGTAAAATGGGAATACTAACAGCATCCACACGGTGCAGCAAATGCTATGCAGATGTTCACTCTTACCATTACTGACTATTCCCGCATTGCTTGGTGACCCTAGAAGCCTCTTCCTGTTTTTGTAGATCATCCTTTCCCTCATTTTCTCCTTTATTCTCCTCTTCCGTCTCACTCTTAAGAGCAAGAAAAATGCCTCTCCTTATTTCATGCCTGGCATTAAAGACCATGTTGGCCTTATTAAATATTTTTTCCCAAACCCAGACGGGGTTCTTGTTAAGAGAATTTTGGGAAAGAGCATTTTCTTTACCTCTGTGAGTGAGTACGGGCTACCTGCTGCTTGGTTGTGCTTTCATTAGACAGCATGTCCTGCAGGCTGTACGTCAGCACGTCGGCTCATCAGCACATCGGCTCTGTCCATTTCTGGAGGAAGTGACATGGGGAGCAGGCAGGAGAGACTGAAGGAGTCCCACTGATTCCCCAGTTTCCAGGTGGGAAATGCTAAAGTTGGCATCATCTAAAGAAGACGATTACACAACATAAAACCCAGGCTGTGCCACGTCTCTCATACAAGACAAGATTCAGATCACGCTGAACAGCCTTGGTGATTCCAGTCCCCAAGAGCAGCTGTCCCTACCGCCACTTCCCTGGCTCCTCTGATCCCACAGAAGCCTGGTCCTCTCCTGGACAAAAGATTCAGGAGAGAGCCTGGGTACTTGCTGGGATTCTCAACACAGTCCCAGGAAGAAGGGGCTCTGTGCACTCTGTAATGATGATAGCAAGTTGTTGGCTCTGTGGGTTGTATTGGGGAGAGCAATTAAATTAGACATTCCCGGTCCCAATTACTGTGATTCCACCGTCCGTGTGAGACACGCTTGACCTGCAGTGTAGGTTAGTGTGTGACGGGCAGGGAGTGTCCATGAGATTACCTGATCCACTGGGGTGGGGGCCATGCTGGATGGATAGGTGGGTGGGTAGAAGGGTGGAAGGGCAGGTGGATGTGTGGGTGGATGGATGGATGAGATGGATGGATGGATGGATGGATGGATGGATGGATGGATGGATGGATGGGCAGGTGAGTGTGTAGAGAGGTGGAGTGGATGGACAGACAGATGGGTAGATGGATGGATGGAGGGAGGGAGAAGAGGAGGGAAGGGAATGTATGACAGAAGAGAGAAGGGTAATAAATGAACCCACTCTAATTATGCTTTGCTAAAGGGTTTTATTGCACATCTTTTTGTGATAAAGGATTTCAAAACATTGAGTTGGGTTGGGACTTTTTAAAGAAAATAGGCCATAGAAATCACTATATTAAAACCCTAGTGGGGAGGAGAGATAACCAAGTAAATTTTTCAACGTATCATCAGAATAATTAAGCTTTGCTGTGTTTAATATACTGTAACTTTCAGAGAAGTTTAGTAAGTTTATGGGAAATCTCTTGCAAAGGATACACTTTTACAATATCATGAATTTCCACTCTAAACATCACTTGCTTATTTTACAAATATGTGTTGAGCACTTGCTCTGTACTAAGGCCTCTACAGGGTATCTCATGGCTTATGGAATTATTGGAACAATGTTTAAAAAATAATTTGCAATAACTAAAATGGAGTCTCAAAAAGTCCCTAACAGAAAAGTAAAGTACCAAATTTACTAGCACTTGAAAATGATCTTGTCTTTGAAAATAGCTCTTCCCTCTCCAGAGTCCCTCAGGCAGGAGCTGTCGGAGCAGCGAGCAGCCTGCTCGGAGCACCAGAAGGACCTGGAAGCGCTGCGGACGGAACTGAGGACTCTGGGCAGCTTGGGCAGGCAGCAGGCAGTCGCCCAGTGTCCAGGGGACAGCGAGGACCACGCTGTCACTGCGGAGGTCAGCGCCCCCATTCTGCCCACACCACACGCCTCTTGGAGCAGCCTCAAGGCTACAGGGAGAAAGTCATAAAAGAGGGGCGCCAGGTGCCCATGATTCCCTTCTGAAATGGGGAAGATCCTTCTTCCACAGTCCTGGGGATACTGGATGGGCCTGTAGGCTCCCATTTTGAAAAGCAAAAAACAAGTTTTAAGTGCTGCATGTTATTTTAAATTTAAATACAACAGCATTTCAGAGCGTCATTGCCAGATGGGCCCTAGAATCAGCCAGTCAGGGTTAGTCCTTCAAATCTGCAGAGAATGCCTCAGAACGCCTCCCCAGACAGGCTCCCTGCCTAGACCTCCCTGTTGCCATCAGTGGGAGCTGCCTTTTTGTCACCAAGGTTCAATACCAGCTCTCCTTGGACTTCCTAGTCAGACTCGGCCCCTCAGCCCCTTCCTTGTACAGCCACATTGCCACCTGGCCAGGATTGCAGTGACCTCCTAACAGCCCAGACTCTCTCCCCCACAGCCTACCTTGTACCTTATGGTGTCAGGTGTGCATCTGTATAAAGGCTTCAATGACCCCCTCCTGCTATCAGAACAACCTCCAGATGCCCGGCCATGAAAGGGAAGGCTGCACTTTGTACCTTCAGCCGTATCCCCCTCTGCTCTAAACGTGGGCCCTGCGTCCTGCTCCTGGGCCGTTGCATATGTCCACTCACTGCTTGGGATACCTTCCTCCCTCTGGCAACCAGGTGCCTGCCCTCACCTTCACCTCATTGGAGGGAAGCCCTGAACTCTGGGAGGAACAGCAAGATCTCAGAGGAAAACCCACACAGAGAGGAAATGTGGGGGTATTAGCAAAGAGGAACTGCTCCAGGCAGCAGGACAGAAGGAGGGGAGGGAAGGGTCCCCAATATAAGGATGCATCTTTACCTTGGTCCCTGCTGCAGGTAAGTGGTATCCCACCTGTTGGGATCTTCCAAGGAGCGCTATGAAATAATTCTCTTTGTCCTCTCGAGAAAGACGGGGATGCATTAATTCATCAGGCTCTCCCATTAGTCAAGGGTGGCCCTGCAGGACCTTACCCAAGCTCTCCCAGGCTATACGTATCTGAGTGCCAGGCGCCCATGTGCCCATGGGTGTCACGCACATGCCAGCCCCAGGGCAGGAAGCACGAGTTGTAAGGCGTGGGCCACAGATGTGCCAAGCTGCTCAGTCCTCGTGTGGAATGAGCAAATGCAGAAACCTTCAGGCATGTTTGAGTGGCCTTGAAAACCGCGGCATTCACTAAGCAGGGGTTAACACCCCATTTAATTTGGACACAGATCTAATTTCTAACTGAACCACTGGCGTTCATGCGTCATTTCATGTAGCAAGTATTTATTTGGCACCTACTGTATGCCAGCCACTGTGCCAGGTGCCACAGGACTGGAAAACTGGAGGGGAATTGGTGCCTTCGCGGTTACAGCTCCCGGGCTAGTGTGGGAAACCAGCATTACACAGAGGAGCGCGGCCAGGATTCGGATTCGGATTCGGTGATGGCAGAGAAGAGAAAGCGGATCGCTTCTTCCCCGAAGCAGTGCTGTTTAGGTGGGGAGGGCACTCCGGGTAGAGAGAAGGCAAGGAAGCCTGAAAAACGGGCGGAGTGTTTGGCCGGTTATGATTTAAGCCATGTTTTTAGCTCGCCGACGTAGTCCAGCTTCGTGAGGGCCGGATGTGGCCGCTCTCAAAGCGGGAAAACCTGGAGCCCGGCCGTGAGCTCCTGAATCCGGAGCAGGAGGCTGGCCGGAGCACCGGTCCCCGGCTTTGCGCGGCACGTCTGGGGCCCTCTGCGCCTCGTCCGCCTTGGCGCCCCCTGAAAACACCTCTCCTGGGTCCTTTCTCCCCAGGATGGGGGCGGCCCGGGCCAGGCCGGCTCCCCGAAGGGCGCCGCGGAGCCGGGTCCGAGCGAGGCGTGCGGCCTCCGGGAGGAGAACTCGCAGCTCAAGGACGCCGTGCAGCGGCTGCGGGCCGAGGTGGAACAGCACCAGCAGGAGGCGCTGCAGCTCCGCGATCAGCGCAGGTGGGTCTCCGGGCCGCCGAGCTCCCCGCCCGCCCTCACTCCCTCCACGCTGCTCGGTGAGCCTCTGAGATCTAACCGCCCCCCACCCCCCGCCATCTCCCCAAAGGAAAGACTTCGTAATGCTAGCACTTCGCAGGTGTTACTCCAGACGCATGAAAAGTACTAGTGCTCTAGGCTCCACACTGCAGGGGATTTCCCCCGGAATGGAAGAGGGAACCCTGTTTCCCTACAAATCAAGGAATTTATGGAATCAGACCTAACCATACCAAAAGCATCTTCAAAACCAGCCTTGGGGAGACATGGCGATGGAATTGTTCCAACAGTGCTGGGTGCTCTTTGACTAACTGTGGGCGCTCCTGGAGTCAGCGAACTCCAAGACGCGCCCTCGTCTGCGTCTGCGAGTAGAGGTAAGACCACCAGCTCTCAGGGCCGTGGTGGAATGCAGGAAATGTTAGCAAGATTTTGCACCAGCCCTGGCCTGGAGGAAGCCCTTGGTAAACCAAGGTGGTTTACTGTTATTACCTAATCCAAACTGGATAGCTCATTATTAGCCCTCAATTCACAGCTCTTTCACCCCTTTGCTGGAAAGCTTATAACTACAAATGGAATGCTGGGGTAGGAGGTGCTGAAAAGGGGTCCCACAAGCAGGGTTTATCCTGGACCCCACAACTCAGAGAACCCAGGTCTTCTTCCCAGTGTCCTGACCTCACATTCGTATAACCATTTCCCCAGACTGTCTCCCCAGTTCAGCCACCCAGCAGAGGGTGGAGAATCCCCAGGGCCCACAAGGCTCAGTCCCAGGGCCCCAGGCAAGCCCAGCTGAGCTTCCACCCACCCACAGGCTGCTGGAGGAGGATCAGCAAGGCCCCCAGGCCCGGGAGGTGGAGAAGCTACGCCAGGAACACCGGAAGGAGATGCAGGCCATGGTGGCAGATTTCAGCAGTGCTCAAGCCCGGCTCCAGGCCCGGCTGGCTGCCCTGGAAACTGAGTAAGTGAGGCCTGGGGCCCCAGGCTGGGAGGGGCTGGTTGATGTGCATTTTATTAGGGTAACCGGCTCATTCCAGTGTAGCTGGGACTCTCCCAGTTCTGAAACTACTCGTCCCGAGTTCCAAGAAGCACCTCAGTCCTGGGCACATGGGGAGAGTTGGTCCCCCATCACTGTGTGAGCCTGCATTCTCGTGTGCCAGGCACTGGGAATCTGTGAGGAATGAGCACAATGGGGGCTTGGTTTGACCTTCACACTAGGAAGAAATCAGAAGGATCAAGGCTACTTTTTAAATGAACATTAGCCCCCTTCTCACATGCCTCATGTCACTGAATCTTCACAGCAGTCCTTCAGGGTGGAAACTGTTCCTCCTCTGGACAGATAATGGAACCGAGGGGCCTGGTGCATGTTTGCGTGCGTTCACTGATTTGTTCAACAGACGTTTATTAACAGCCTACTGTGTGATTCAGACAGGAGAGAAGCAAATAAATATTTGACTTCATATCAGGTCGTGAAAGTGCTAGAAGCAAAACAGAATCTGTGTCTAGGGAGTGGCAAGGGTGGGCCAGGAAGGCCTCGCTAAGGAGGCAACACTTAAGCACAAGCTGGTGGGGGAATGAGAGAGCCATCTGGAGGAAGAGCATTCCCAGCAGAGACAGCAGCAAGTGCAATGGCCCTGGGGCCTGCATCACATGACTGAACAGCCAGGAATAAGTGAGAGGGTGAGTGGTAGGAATTGAGGTTGGTGGGGTAGCTGGGAGGGATGAAGGAGACCCTGCACTAAACAGGAAGGAGTTTGGATGTGTTCACCGTGCACTGGGAAGCCATTGCAAGGCTTTGAGCAGGAGTGACATAGTCTGATTTATCTTTTAACGGGGTCAGTCTGGCTGCAGAGAGAAGAGACGGTGGGGGGGGGAGGTTCAGAATTGGCAGCAGGGAGACCAGTTAGAAGGTGACAGGTGAAGCCACTTGCCTAAGGTCAAGCAGCACTGAGTGAATCTAAGTGTCACCTGTCTGACTCTTTAAAAAATATTCTCCACTGTCTGCAATACAAATCATCCAAAATCCAGAGTGGAAGGTTTTATGGGCCACCATCTAATGGACACTTACCACATGCCAGGCTCCCATTATCTCACTGAATCCTCACAACCACCCGGTTTCAGGCCCATTTTAAAGAAGAGGGAACCGAAGGTCACAGGGAAAGACTATGGCCAAAGTCACATAACTAGAAAAAGGCACAGTAGCGATTAGATAGCAAGTCATCTCATCCCAAAGTCCTGGCCTCTTATCAGCTACGGTCGATAGGTCACGTGCAGCTCTAACCCTCCCCCCACCATGCGGAGAGTATTTCTCTCCAGCTTCATGTTGAAAGGGCTGGGAATACCAGCAGCCCCGCTGCTCGGCCTGAGAACCCCGCATGCTGGGCTCCGTATCGGCCAGCAGATGGCGCCAGAGCCACGTCGGCATTAGCCTAACTGCGGTGGCGGCGGCGGTGGTGGTGGCGGCGGTGGCAGCGGCACAGGTGCGGGGGGCATTTTTCTGCCAAGGCCTTTGCCAGTGACATCCCTGGTTCTTGACGCTTCACTGAGGGCAGGGTGTGTATCACACACAGGCCTTTGGTTCCTTGGCCCCGCAGCCTCGGGGAAAGTGGCAAAGGTCAGACTGGGAGTTGGGGTCCTGGGCTCCACCCGGAGCTCTGCAGCCAACTCAGTGGGTGGCCCCGGATAAGGTCCCAGGGCCTCGGTTTCCCCTTTCGTGAATAGAGAGTTTAGCTAGCCAGGCTAAGCTCATAGCAGTGTTCCCACCACATCCACCTGCTTGTTGTTGGGTAATGACAATCAGGAGATTAACTGCATGCCTGCTCCAAACAGACTGAAAGATTCCGGAGAGAAGCCAGGGAAGGGCGTGTCCCGGCCAGAGGACGTTCAGCTCATCGGCCGTCTGCAGACCCGCCTGAAGGAGAGAGAAGAGATCATCAAGCAGCTCATGGTGAGGCTGTCAGGGCCACCAGGGGGCCCTAGAGTTCCTTCCCGAGGGCCATTGACTTTGCACCTGGCACTGCTCTGGGTACCTACAATTTTAATCCTGATAACCCTAAAACCACCTCCAAAAGGTCTTTGATTCCTTTTGTCTATTATCTAAAAACGAAACAAAATACAAAAAACAAAACACAAAAACACATACTCACTAAAAAAATTAATACAGGAACATAGAGGCAAAAAAAGCACTCAAGTCCCACAGCATCTACCCGACGTTGATTAGTTACATTTTTTTTTAACCTACAGAATTGGGAAAATCTAGCATGGCTTGCCTTCTGTTTGAATTTTAGTAAATCAATCAAGCCAATTATTGTTTATTGATCTTCCTTTTGCAAAGATGACGACCTGCTCTGCAGTTAGCAAGCCGCCCCCGGACTCCTTAGAGTAGTTTTCTCCCTCTGGTTCTGTATCCAACAGCCACCAAAGCCTGAGGCCGTTTCTTTGCAACGCCCCTCCCTTCATCCACTCCTGCCCCTTCTCGCAGTCCACCCACCTCACATCCGTGTCTCCTGATCCTTCATCCATTGCTTTGGGCATTAACCCAGCCTCCCCGTGCTCACTGGTCTGGTTGAAAGCTGTCTGTATCCCCCAGCTGAACTGGCCGGGACTGCTTCTCCTGGCTTACACTCAGCCCTGGAGACAGTGGGTCTTGACTCACTCCTGGCAGTGTAGCCCACCATGGGAGGGCTAGTTAGCCACATGGGAAGTCCAGCCACCTGCCCCCACCACGTCTCTGCCTCCACCACTTTAGTCCAAGCCCTTCTCACACATAGTGGAGAACCACTGGTCTCCCCGCTCACTTGAACCTTGCCCACTTGCCAACCTCACATGAACCAGAGCCATCTTAGGAAAATATGTCAGATGACAGCACAGCTCTGTTCGGCACCTCCCATGGCCTCCCATCTTTCCAAGTAAAATCCACAGTTTTACGGTGGCCTCAGGTCCTCCCACAAATACAGCCATGCCTCTCAGATCTCACTCCTATTCTCATCCCTGCCCCAGCCAGTTTTATGTCAGTACACTGATGAGACGATCAGGAAAATTTCACCACCAACTGAACATTAGACACTAAGGAATAGCTTGTTTGCTGAATGTGACAAAAGTATTGTGATTAGGGTTTTTTTTTTTAAGAGCCCTTATCTCTTAGAGATACATATTGATGTTTTTACAGTTGAAATTATACAATGACTGGGATTTGCTTTAAAAATAATAAAGCAGGAAAGAAAAAAGCAGACAAGGACACATATAAACAAGGTTGGCCATACAGTGATGGTACCTGGGGTTTTCTTTCTTTGTCTTAATTATTGATGTTCTGCAGTAGACTCTTCAGATATCAGAGTACCTGGATCTCTAACTTCCCTAAGGTGCTTCAAGTAAGCTTGCAATTTCCTATACAAGAGAAGCTGGGGACTCCAAGGCCACAGGAGTAAAGGTGCTTCCTCGAAGCTTGAGTGGACGGCAGCTTGACCCCCACTGACACCCCCCACCCCAGGCTTTCCTTCACGCTGTGATCTGCCCTCACACAGCCATCTTCCTTCAGGTCAAACTCAATGCTGTATGGTTAGACCCATGTAGACTCAGTTGTATTGTTTTTCCAGGAGGAGAGAAGATTTCACTATGCAGCCTTCCCCAGCGCCATGTCCCATCGGAACCGGTCCTTCTCCTTCAATCCTCACCCAGGATATTTGACCCCTTCCACGAAGGTAAACTGGTTTCCTGGTGTCAAGCACTACACAATTCTGCTGGTTTCGTTTTCCTGGAGGCAACCACAGCTTCACTGGCAGCGGGCTGGCACACAGTCAGAGGGATATCCACTGAAAACAACTCACGGGAAACCGTTCCAATTAGTAACAAACAGCATTTATATCTGGCTAGGCAGATTATGTGTACTTACAATTTTTGTGGGTTTTCATATTCTTCAAATTTCTTATAAGTAAACATGTCACTATTAATAATGGCTATATGTGGGTGACAGGAAGGAGAGTAAAGAGCAGGAATCTTCCACTTCCTAACTTTTTACCCCTGTATGTATTTTTGGAATTTGTTATAATGAAAATATTCACATCCAGATCTCTCATCTGCTGTCACAAAATCCTAAAAGCGCTAAAAAAATTTTAATAGTTCGAAGGACAGTACGCCTAACCTAACCTGAACTGATGTGAGCTCATTTATAATTTTTATATATGCCTCTCAGTGCAGCAAGATCTGTTTCACTTCAGAAATACTAACGCATGTGAGGACAATGGGCCCAGCTTGTGCTGGGGGTTCTGGATGGCCTTTCTGAGTCTAAAAAAATTTTTTTGAATTACAAAACACATCTATCCCCAGAAGTTTTAGATAAAAAATTGTAAACCTATGTGCATTTTAAAACATAAAGTAGACTGGAGGAAAAAATGCTTTAAAAAATAGCATGTGAGCATATAAATAAAATTATCGCCTCCTCTCCCGTACAGTTTTGCCTGGTGGGCATCTTTGGGGTGGCGCTAACAGCCTTCCTTTTAATACAAACAGAAAAAGAAGATGGAGGAAGTGCCCAGCCGAGTGGTCAGTGTGCCAAACCTCGCCTCCTACGCAAAGAACTTTCTGAGTGGCGACCTGAGCTCCAGGATCAACGCCCCTCCGATAACTAAATCACCCAGCTTGGACCCAAGCCCTAGCTGTGGCCAGCCTTACAAACCCACCCAGTCTCTAGATGTGAAAACTGCCACGAGGTGGGGGAGGAAGCTGTGATTTCCATTTTCCGTCGATGGGAGGGGAATTTGGATTTCTTTCTGGCACCTCTTAGATACCCAGCATATGGGCAGATATAAAGAATAGCAAAACCCTGCCTTGCACAAATTACAATCCAGCCAAATGGGAAGGTCGTGTAAGAGGAAGGAAGTATGTCATTCTTTAGAAGGGGTACTATTCTTGGTACCAAATTCCAGAAGGACTTTTTCCATGGATGATTAGATAAGGGACACGCAGTCACTTAGCCGGCCTTGTCACTGTGGGTAACTCTCATCATCCGGCCCTGAGGTCTGGATTCAAATTCTGGTCCTTCTTGTTCTTAGCTAGGTGGCCTTGGGCAGAGTACTTGACCTCTCTGGGTCCCCATTTCCTCACCTCTAAAATGAAGACAGTATAGCATCTCCCTCATCAGACTGACACAGAACTAAAGGAATGAATCCGTGGGACATGCTTAGCACAGGACCTGGTCCAGAAGCATTCCGTAGATTTCCACTATGATTATTACGGTTATTTCTCAAGACTTACTGTTATCTTGAAGCTGTAAGACCTCTTAATTTGTGGGTTTGGTAGCTCATGCATGATTTCAGATACCATCTTACTTTCCCAGGAACGCTTGCAACATGTTTCTCTTTCAGGAACGTGAGTTTTCCCTTTCTTAGTTCCCCCTCCTATGCAGTCTTCCATTCAGAGGCAAAATTTTATATTGTGGGCTATGAATTTTACATTTCAGAAAGGGGTCCTTCTAAAATGTTCCTTTTCCAAAGGCTCGCATCCCTGTGGCAATTGGGACAAACGGGGAGGCACAGTCCTTTATGAACGTTGAGCTGGACGGATCCCCTGGCAGTCACCAAACCAGCCTTTTGTTTCACAGCTGTGGAAAATGAGGCCGGGAGCCCTGAGCACAGCCCTCTCTCATGGCCAGAGCCAGCTCCTGACTCTGGCTTCATCTCAGAAGCACACACCTGTGTGTCAAGTTTCCCACCTGCAGACAGAGACCATTCAGGCAGGTGTATGTCGTACTTTCCTGCTTACTGTTTCCTCTTCTCAATTTATTAGGCTAATTCCACCATCTTATTGAGATGCTAGAACACATTAGATTGCTTTTAAAGAAACCAGACATTGTAAGGCTGTGATAATTAACTATTTCATTCCTTAACTTTATGAGGTTTATTGTTTATTTGTGCCTGAAATAAAGTTACATAATATGCCTCATTAGTCTTAAGTAAAACTGGAGACCTCATTTTCCAAATGGGAATTCGATGTTCTCGCCCCATCCCCCATCTTTCACAACTTGTTTCCAGCTATGAATGTTGGCCAGTTACATGGTACTGTCTTTCCAAGAGTAAAAAAGCAGCTTTCTTTCCCTGAAAGATAGTGGGGTATTAAATTGTTTGCTGAATAATTTTCAAAACCATCTAAGAAAACTTTTTGTTTGTTGGCTTGTTTTTAGGACACAAGATGGTGAAACAGCCCAACCCAAAGAAGTCCAGCAGAAACAGGGCTCTGCCCACCAGGAATGGTTTACCAAGTATTTTTCTTTCTAAACTGATTCTTGGGATCCATCACAAAGAGGACATTTGAAAAACATTTCTTTTAAAGCATCTGACTGAAGGAATGAACTAACCAACCAATCAACCAAATAAACTTGCTTGTGATATGATTTATATATAATAGCCAAAACAAATTTTGGCATTAACATTTCATAGTATTTCATTGTGACACCAGTCCTAAAAAAAAAAAAATATATATTTTTTTGCCATTAAGGTAAAAAAAAACCCCAAAGAACCAAAACAAAACCACAAACCCCCTCCTCAAACAAACTAACAAAAAAAAGTGTTATCAAAGGCACCCATAGGAAAATGTTATTAATGTTGCTGATAACCTTCACATCGTATTTCTAGTACCCAGAAGATTTCATTCCACTTTATGGAACATCAGGCTTTGTGATTTCCATGGTCTACTCTAAAAGTGGTTTCATTTTTCCTTAGAATGCTAGTCGTCTCCACTTGAAAAATATTTCTGTGTAAATGACGTAATTCCAAAATGCACATTCAATTTCAGTAGGAAGAAGAATAAAACGAAGTTCAAAACATTCATGAAAGCCAATTAGAAAAACAAAAGGAGGCAAAACTAGGAGACCTTGGCATACCTGGATTGCATGCTTTGACTTCATAGCTCCAGGACATGAAGTAGACTATAGAGGGGCTAACACCTACCTCAAAAGGGGCTTTGCAAGAATTAAGCAAAATATTATGGGTAATGACACCAATCATGAATTGGAACTAACCACTGCCAGAATTCTTCCGTGAATAACTGAGCCTTGCCCCATCATACATCTCAGTTTCAATGACTGTAGTTTCAATTTGGTCACTTGTCAAGGTTTCTAGAGTATTCTATGAAGTCAAAGATCTACTGAACCCGTGGTCTTTGGGCTTGGGCCCTTTGCCTCATGGTGCATTGCCCCCACCCCCACCCCCCGCATGGATGCTCAGTACATTAAAGGGAATCGGGACTGGCCATTCACAGTGCTGACCTGTCCACACGGAATTGTCTGACCTTCTGACAGAGCAGTGCAATTTGACAAGACTCAATACAATCTGGGCAAAATATGTTCTCAGTCCTTTGGTGCTGGCCCCGCAGGTGGCCATAAACAGTTGTTTGTTCTATGCACTGTCAAACCTTTGCTCTTTGAATAAAACTTTAAACAACTGGGCAATAAAAATGGCTGTGACTTGTATTGTCTTCCCAAACAAAGGTGAAATTAGATGAAGACGGAGCTTGGAAATAGGAAGTTCACATTAACCTCAATTAGATCATCTTCAAATAAAAAGTACCTGCTTCCATATGTCATTTTGAGAGAAATGCAATTACAACTCACAATTTAAAGGTAAAATCAGTATCTAATCAAAACACGTGGCCCTATAATTTCTTAAATGACAATACTTGTTCCAGAGATGCAACATACCATGTTATTTTCAGTATTACATTTTTTAAAAAAGATTTATTTATTTGAGAGACCACAAGTGGCGGGGGCGGGGGNATGACAATACTTGTTCCAGAGATGCAACATACCATGTTATTTTCAGTATAGGCTCCCTGCAGAGCAAGGAGTCCAATTCGGGATTTGATCCCAGGACCCAGTTCACGACCTGACTGAAGGCAGATGCTTAACCAACTGAGCCACCCAGGGGCCCCAGTATCACATTTTTTAAAATAGTTATCTTGTTTCCTGCAAGATAAGGTGAGCATTGTAGGATTATGCTTGCATTTTGCGTTTTAAAAACTACAACCAGATAGTTCTGTTTATCAAAATCTTTTTCCAACATTGCAACTCCTGATGACTAGCAAAGTAGGCTGCACTTCGCACGACTGTCCTTTAACTCAGCAGGACACCAGCTGCACGGACAGAATTTTAGAGACTCTACGTCTGTTTGATTTCTTTCTTGGTGCAGGTGAGAAATGGTTAAATTTCTAGATTCTACCCTGCAATGATTACATCTTTCTTAACTAAATCTGTGCATGCTTCTACCATATTCCTTGAGTAGAGCAAAGTAAAGCATCAAAGGATACATGCTTAAGCTTTCTGACTAATGAGATTATCATCCACAAAGTTTCTATCAAGTTTACACGTTCACCAGCAGGGACTAAAATCCTACCTCTCCATACCCAAGATAATGCTGACAAAGAAACTCAATTTGAAAGATAACACATTCTTCCGGATTTGTGTACACAATCTGATTCCATCAATCTCTCAAGAGCAAGAAGTCCAGATGTGACAGTGATGGTTTGGGGAGACCGGTGGAGATGAAGAGAAACGAACCGGTCCAGGATTGAGTCAGGAGGGAGAAACAGCAAGATGTGGTGATAAATCTTGGTAGGCCCTATTATGACAGGAGGAAGGGCTAACGCTGCTGGAGCGAAACTGGAAAGGCAGATTGCTGTCAAGTGTTTCCTAAATAGTGTGGAAAAGAACGAACTCGCCCGAGCAACAGCTGCTAGCGTGTCCCGAGCCCTCATTAGTTGCTCTAGCATTGACGTAACATCCAACATAGCAGTTGCGCTCGTGGTTACGTGGTCTCTATACTCACTCTCCAGGATCCATCTGGATTCTGCAAGGGTGAGGCTGAGAAATTAAATGGAGCTGTGTTAGGGACCACTCTCCCTGCATCCTTTGCATTTCTTACGGTAGCACTAATCACCATCACCCAGGGGGTGCAGTATTCTTCTTTTGAATATTGAGAGCACGCACACGTGAGCAGGGGGAAGGGGAGAGAGACAATCTCCAGCAGGCTCCCCGCGGAGTGTGGAGCCTGACACGGGCTCAACCTCACGACCCTGAGATCATGACCTGAGCCAAAACCAAGAGTCGGCCTCTGAACGGACTGAGCCGCGCAGGCGGTGGTATTTTTGATCTACTACCTCCTACCAGCTCAACTGTCTGCGTCAAAGACGCCCCGGGCACTCAGGGCGGCTGCTGACTACTCGTTAAGTACTGCTAGNCAGGCGGTGGTATTTTTGATCTACCACCTCCTCCTAGCTCAACTGTCTGCGTCAAAGACGCCCCGGGCACTCAGGGCGGCTGCTGACTACTCGTTAAGTACTGCTAGTTTGTCCTTATTCCTCCAGGGGGAGTCAAGACGGTGAGGTGATAACCAGCCAACCCCACTGCTCTTGTCGACGGTGCTCCCTCTTACCTTCCAGGGTTTGATCCTTGCGCTGGCCATGTGGGAGGTTTCCCTGAGGCACCACCGGTGGAATCTTCAGGAACTTGGCCACTGGTGACTGTACCACGACGGGTCTCTCTTGTCAGCTGGACAGCACATGAGCCGGCCCCCGACCCCATCCTACTGCCTGCTCTCTCAGACCATGTCCACTAACACTTGTCAGGTCCTCCAGGAGCTATATCCCACGACGCAATCAGAATTACAAGATATTAACTGGGGATCTCTGGGAGCCCTGCAGCAGAGCCCCAAAGGCGGAGCTGTGGTAACTGTACTCCCCTCACAGCGACTCTCTTGAAGGGAGAACCGAGCAGCACTCCACCGCGGCCTCCAGGGGCCCAGGACCAAACACTCAGAAATGTCAACATGGAGAAACGGGGTAGAAAAGGAAAGGAAAGATGAATCAAAGAGAATGAATTCAAGGAAAGAAGATGACGTATCCATTCAATCTAGCAACAGCAAAGTGGCTAGTAAGCATCACGGCACAGTGATGGTAGTGTAGGGGGGCAGCCTGGAGGAGAAGGAAGGGAGAGGAGACACACTGGAGACTGTGATCGAGGGACAGGAAGATGGGGCAGCAGCTCAAGCGCCGAGGGAAATGCTGAAGATGGGAGACGAAGAACTCTGTGAGCTGGAGGGAAAGATCCAGTAGACAGGCAATGCAGGGGACGGACAACACCCAGGCATTAAGCCCTAAAAAAGGCAACTACTAGCCTGGGACCCCGGAGACTGGTGGAAAAGCTGGTCTTATACAGGGCAGGCACTTCGGGAGATGGAACAGCAAGGGAAAAAAGGATATCCTGAAGAGGTGGGTAGGTGTGTCATTCTGGGAGAGCAAAAGTAAGGGAAATCCCAGCTGATGGTTTCTTATTTTCTCACTGAAGGAGACAGCAGCTCACAGGGTTTTCTATGTTCATCAACAATTAAGAGGTCATTAAAAGCAAAAAGATAATTACAAACAGGTAAGATTGAAACACTGCTATTTATTTGACAGAAAATTCTTGAATAAAGAAATAGCAATAATTGGTACTTACATGAATTCAAAATTTTTTCACTGAGCACCAAGTAGAATAGTTCCCAATTTTTTCAGTAAGAACCTCTTTATTACTGAAAGACTGCCTAAAATGTAACTCGTTTATCTAGGTTTTTAATCGAGGAATCTAAAGCTGCCAACCAGAGCTTCTACTTGGTATAAGGTGGCCAAGTTAACCACCTTGAAGTCATACAATGTAAGTAAAAACAACTTTTAAAAGCTCTGTTTAATCTATACTGAGGGCTTGGCCCCAGGCTCAGTACCCCACACACAGGCACACCAACGAGTAGTAAGTATTACACATACAAGATAAATAGTAAGTGGTCACTGTACATTCAGAGGGGAACAATGTCTACTTCTCATGAGGGGCACAGAGACAGATACAAATCACTAACCGCGGGGCGCCTGGGTGGCTCAGCCAGTTAAGCGACTGCTTTCGGCTCAGGTCATGACCCCAGGGTCATGGGATTAAGCCCCACATGGGGCTCCCTGCTCAGTGGCGAGTCTGCTTCTCCCTCTCCAGAGCTCTGTGATCTCTCCTGCTTTCACTCTCTCTCAAATAAATAAAATCCTTTAAAATAAAACAAAACAAAAAAATCACTAACCCCCCCAGGGAGAATGAAGCAAGGCTGGCAAAGACAGAGGAAGTCCTGTGTCCTCGGGGTGCAACAGAGAGGGGGGACAGAGGCTTCAGGGGGCCAGGTGGCATCCAGGTCAAACAACCATGAATGATGGGTGTCAGTGTTACGGAGGGAGGAGCCCTCAAGGCTAAAGGAGACAAAGCACGCCAGGACACTGGTTGCAGAAGTACTGCCTGCGCAGGAAACCATCGCGCATTTGTCTGGGGTTAGATGTAATCTAACCCTCTGTGAACAGCAGAGGAAGGAAAATCTCACCTAGGGAGCACCACGTGCAATGCCCCCTGAGCTTCTCAAGGGCAGCTCAACAGAGAATTCTGTTGGCCCGTGTAACCAACGAGAGTCAAATGTCTTCCCAAACACTGAGGCTCCCATGACTTTTGAGGACGGGGAGTTCGCTGAGGGTCACCCTGCAGCCCACTCCCCACCCAGAGGCTCCAGTCCCTTGGAATCAACGTCACTCATTAGCAAGAACCATCCTTAGTGGAAAATTCTGCTACAAAAAACCAGAAACAAAAACGACACAAGCAGACAAAACTCAAAATGAAAAGCGACGATCACAGCAAGCTTTAACTCCTCACACTGCACGCACACCTCAAGTGTCATGCGGAAAACAAGGTCTGTGCCCTTCCTTACACTGATTCATCACCGCGGATCATAACAAAATTGAGCCTATCACTGCTCCTACACACCTCCACTCCAAAAAGTGAAAAAACACCACACAAAATATAAACTTAGCCCAAATAAAAGCCAACATCAACGTACCACTATATTATTACCACACTAACTTAGGATATTATAATCCTTTCAACCTATTTACAAAATATCCTCATTCTTTTTTTTTTTTGGTAAAGATTTTATTTATTTATTTGACAGAGAGAGAGACAGCCAGCGAGAGAGGGAACACAAGCAGGGGGAGTGGGAGAGGAAGAAGCAGGCTCCCAGCGGAGAAGCCTGATGTGGGGCTCGATCCCAGAACGCGGGGATCACGCCCTGAGCCGAAGGCAGATGCTTAACGACTGCGCCACCCAGGCGCCCCAAAATATCCTCATTCTAAGAGCTCTGGATGCATTACAAACATCACTGTATTAGATTCCTCTTCTTGAGGTAATTTAAAGTCTTGAAACATGCAAATTTACCTATTTTTCTGCATTACCACTGAGGGATAATTGTCATAAAAGGCCTACAACCCAAAATCCTCATCCTCTCAGATCAAATCATACAAGCTAATCTAAAACTGCAAACACAAAGAGATTAAGTCATACATAAACAAAAAAACACAAACAGAAAAAAGAAACATCAAAAGGAAATCTGTAGGTGGCATCACACTACCAGTCTAAACTTTGTTAAAGACAGGAAAATTTACTTGATTTACCAAAAATATATAGGCATTTTATAAAGTACTCAAGAAATAACACATAAAAAATAAGGGGAAAATTTTAGGTGAGATCAACAAAAATCATCTCATTCTTTGGCAAAGAGTTCTTCCAAAATGTCACGTCCACAAGAAGTGATATCTGTCAAAACCGAGTTCAGGCAGACGCACACACCAGATCACCTCCAGACCAGCTGACTCAGGTCTGCTTCATTGGTGCAGGGATGTTAGCAGAGGCCTGCTCGAGGTAGGCCAAGGAGCCCTGAGGGATTTCCGCTGGCTTTTTGTGCTGCACATTGATGTCTTCCAGCACCTGCTGCCAATGCCTCAGTTTTGTCAAGTGCTTCTGGACCAGAGCATCTTTCCGCTGTAATTCATTCCTTAGTTCTGAGACATCCTACAAACGAAGACAACGAAGAGCAAGCTCGTGAAAAGTGGAAAGAGTTCCTGATTTGGTAAGAGCTCTAAGAAGTAAATTCAAAACAGGAGCATCAATTAAACCATTGTACGCCCATTACCCGGCTTGGCTCCACCATCTGAACGACCCACAGCAGCTCCTCCAATGGAAGATGCCTAACACTGGGAGTTTTTAGTTTTCGTTTTCTTTTAATAAGTAATACAGATGTTCCAATATTCCCAAGTACCAAAGGGCAGCCAAAGAAAATCAGTCTCTTTCCCATCCCAGTGCCCAGGCACCCAGTACCTCTGTCCAAAGGCTACTGCTGAGAATCTAAAACACTGAGAATCTGAAACATATGCTAATAACTGTTTTAAAAAGAGTCCAAAACCACTGCTCTATCAGTTCAGGATGAAGTGTTACAATCTCATATTCGAGTGCTTTTTAAATGAATACCAGCATTATAATTCTTTATTAAGGCCCAGCCTTGAACACACCTATGTTCTTATTCAAGTGTTCAAATCAGGAAATGATGACAGGATAAACTGTAAAAATATCATCTTACCCTTCACGTTCTCAACAGCTGATATAAATGAATAAAAAGAATGTTTTCAATTAATTGGGACTAGTTACTTCAAAAGTACCAAAAACAATCATTTCAATCTAGTGTTTCTCATTAGGGGCATCACAGGCCTCTTGGGCAAGATGATTCTTCTCCCTTCCACAATGCATGCGGCAGGCTTTGGCCCAACACACGAAATACCAGTACAGCTTCCCAGTCATCGTGGCAACCTCAACACATTTCCAAATGCCCCAGTTTTAAAAAACTAAGATAAATGAAATCCTGAGTCTCAAGCAACCTGGACAGAACATTTAATTTTTGATTCCTTGAACAAAACTTGAGCCCTTCCTGTGTCTAAAGCAGCCGGGGATACACACAGCTCACATTTTCTGTCCAAAATGAGCTTGTCATCTACATTAATGGCTTCTCCACCTTTTTCAAGCAACAGAACGTTTCCTGTAAGAAAAGTCTTCCATGAAAGGCAGCAAATGAAACTGCTCTGTTTGAAACCCACATTTCCCCCCTCCACCCTCTGGCTCCACTACCTGCCAAGCTTGTCATCAACACTGACAACTAGCAACATTTGTATCCAATCTATAAAGCCCTACTGTAACTCATGGGAAAAGGATGTATCTCATTTAAAGCACAGATGGAATCCTGACATGTGCTCTTCTTAAAAGTTGAGAAATATGAGTTCATACCTCTTTGATAACTTGCTCTGGTTTCTGGACAGATAACTGCAATCTTTTTTGTAGGAAAAAACATTCCGTCTGTCTCGCAATATCCAGAAATTTCTGAATACACTGATCAACACCTTATAAAAAAAAAAAGACCAAAATATTAAGAAAAACACTAGACACATATTATCTCCCTCATAAATGAACAGTCAAAATATCAAAACAGCACCTCCCCATAGATGTAATCTGGAATTTTAATTCTGGTCACAGCAATGATACTGACTCCCAACCCCCATGTATTAACCAACATTAAATACCACGTAATTTGTGCTTTTATGAGGTGAATGATACCTCAGTTCAACACAAAAGTTCTTCTGAAGAGAGACAATCCAGAGATCTAGCAATTAGCATCATGACTTCCAGTTAAAATGTAACATGTAAAATACAGTACAAAAAAAAAAACTCAGAAACACTGGTTGCCTCTGAGGAGAGAACCTAGGTGAAGCTGGGGAAGTACAAGAGACTTTTCTCTGTGACGCCTTCAAAAAATAATCAAAACTTATTTTTTTTGCAAAAAGCAGCACTGTTGGTTATCACTGTCCTATACCAAAATGGAAAGCTCATTTTAAGTGGTTCATTACAAGTGACATGTCAATTAATAAACTGAACAATGAACCAGCAGTATACAGAAATGACTGCATAAATCTCACTCCCAGGACAAGTTCTCTTAGGATACAAATAGAGCTGAAACACATGGAGTGTAAAATCAGCAGAAAGCAAGAACATAGTCTACCAAGAGTAAATTCTTACCAGTTCTAATCTCTTCCTGATCCGTACCATTGACATAGTCCTGACTCACAAGAGAAGCAAAGCAAGCCTGTGTGATCCAAACATGTAAGAAAAAAAATGTCATTCACATGTCAAAAATCTTTCTTCAGAATAAGAAATAACTTCTTGTGAAGTCATTCAAGGAGTTGATAGAGTCTGGGTTTGTACATCAGCTGACAAGTTATCTCCCTGCTAATGAAGGAACTTGGTACACTGAGTCCATCAGACCCTCGGAGGGAGAGCCTGCAAATGAGGCTGCTGGTATCTGCAAGCACAACCACCTGGTCCCCACTCCTGCCACTCACCCCTTACCCCAAGGTCCCATTCCACACCAGAGCCTGAGGCCCTGTTCCAGCCCCACTTACATCCCCTCCGATGCTTACATGAACTATATTATCACCATATCAGGACTCAGGTAAATCATCACCTCCTCAGAGAGGCCATCTCTCTCTACTCTTGAAACGCGCCTCTCCTCACTATTCTCAAGCCGAGCTTCACTGTTTTTCACACAGTTAACTGACATCGTCCCATTCTTTTAGTCCATTATTAGTTGCTTCCTACCACCAGGTGGGAATTTTACATGTCTTGGTCACTAGACTCCTAATGCAGGAAGACTGCTTGGCACTGACTGGGTGCTCACTACACATTAATGACTGACAGGACAACCTAAGAGAACAAGCTTGCTGTCACATGGATAAACAAATCCCAAAGAGACAATTTCTCTAAAGGGGCACGATCTAGATGAATATGTGATTCAGCCATGGAGTTCTGTGCACAGGAAACTGCCAGGAAACACACAAAGAAGGCCTATCAGAGGCCAGTGGGGTCAGCAAGAGAATAGGATGGGAGCTGGAGAGGGGAGCAGCGGTCAGAAAGGAAGCCTCAAACCTCAGGAAAGCAGAGCCCCACCAGCAATAAACAAACTACACTTGGTGTGAAGTAGGCATATGCGGGTCCAAATTTAGGCCATCAACCAGATGTGAGGCTCCTTGGGAAGCAACAAATCCTGCTGCCAGCAGTTTCCCCCCATCTGATTTATAACAAAAAATCATAGGACACCTCCTGGGGAATCCTTGTAACAACTCAAGAAATCAGTAAATCAGAAAAACAAATTGCCCATTCTGTGTATTACTTAGAAAAATGACTCCTGCTGGATCTAGGATACGAGTAGGGCATACCTGCTCTATGGAATTTGTGGCTACTGGAAAACATCCCACCCAGACCAACCAAGCAAACCATGGAGCTGCTCCCCCATAGCCAGCAGGGCCACCAGACCTGGTGAAAGGAAATGTGAGCTCAAGAATTTCAGTTCCCTCTTACCTCTTAAAAAAAAAAAAAAAAAAAAAAAAAAAAAAAAAAAAAAAGGAAATTATACACATACGTCTTTATAGATAGTTGGGCAGTTGTATGGAGAATAGAATGTGTGGTGGCCTATAAAAAGAATATGCTTTTTTAGAAGTATGCACAGGATGGAACCTTTGGGCAGTAGGGAGGCCCAAAAGTCCTAGTTCTCATTTGCACAAACTGAGGGTTTGGCTTTGGACAGGTAATTTCTCCTCTGAGCCCCAGTTTCTCCATCCATAAAAGGAAAGGATGGTCTCCAAGGTTCCCTCCCACAAAAAGAGGGCATGATCTCAATAAACTCATTCCATTAAAGAGCATTTACTGAACAACTAGAATGAGAAAGCCGGAGACCTCAAGGGACAGCACCCTTGAAACAGAATATGAAATGCAAAGTGGGCAAGCAGTTGCCACAGGCCACTGGAGGCTCTGGAATAGAGGCCCACACAGACCACAGGGAAATTAAAATGTGGCCTTTGAGCTGAGTCTTGAGAAGACTAGATGGGTGATCATGAAGCAGCAGACAGAGGGCCAGGTAGCAACTCTCTCTCCTTTTCACCTGGTTTTATCCAAACACCCTTTTGGGTTTCACATTCTCTGGGAAGTGCCTTTGGCAGCCAGTCCGTTGTGTGCTGCCAGAGTTCCCTGGGTTTTCTTCTACCAGAGCAGTGATCCCACAAACACAGCAACTGACTGCTATTTATCTGTTTCTTCTACCCCCACTGTCATGAATTCCTTCAGGGCAAGGACTGTTTTCTCTGTACTCTTAGCACTGAAGACAGGGACTGACACACAACAGGCTCCTTCACTATTTGACAAATACTCATCAAGCACTTGCTATCTGCTACCACTGTATTAGCACTGATGGGGGAATGAGGGAGAGATGGCCTCTGACTTCACGGGCCTGCCTGGTTTAGTGGTAAGTCCTACAAAAGGCACCAGGGGCGGATCCACTGAGGAAGGGATGCACAAGTTGGGGGAGGGGACCTGGAAACCCAGAGAGAAAACAAACAGCACATGCAGGAAAAGTCTTCTGTAGGCAGATTAAGAGGAAATTGCAATGGAGCAGAGAGTTGAATATACAGAGCCAGGAATACCACAGTAAACCTTTTGGCTTTATCTCAAGAGTGACAGATAGTCACTAACGGGTTTTAAGCATTAGGGTGCTGGTGTCGGCTCTGGCCAAGACTTCTACAGAGCCAGTTTCAGCAAGCACTCATGACTGACAGCTACCTCACCTCAATGCTAAATGCTGCTCTAAAGCTTACCAAACCTTCTCCTTTATGGCTTCGCACCACTGCAAAGGCATCTCATCCTCCTCCCAGATAAATTTCCATGTTCTTTAAATCAGTTATCTCCAAGTTTTTGAATGTACATCCCCCAGTAAAAGCATTTTTCCCATGCACCCCCAATAACACATTCATTTACAAATTATATTCATGCTCTACTCTGCTATTATACACAGTACAAAACTCACACGACTAGGACTTAAAATGTGGAAAAGCTGGCTGCAATTAAAAGCTATTTTATTTCCACACAATAATGGCTCATCTTCCACTCTAGAGATCACTGAAAGAACCTTTTTTTTTTTTTTTTAATTTTTAAGCACCTATTTTCACCTCTCCTTTGTTTACCACCACTCCCCATTTTCCTTGCAAGAGGGGTTAACTTCTTGGGTAGAACTCAAAAGAGTCTGGGGTCATTCCTGCCTCCCTCACTCCCTACCTAACTCCCAGTTTTCCTTCCTCCCTCTCTCCTAGTACTAAGTTTCACACAGCAAGTTTCACATAAGTTCATTTCATCTCATCTCCAACAGTCCATTTGTTTGGGGCCATCGAAGGGTGGAGCCCAGCAGAAAGGATACAGGACTTAGCAGTGTGACGTTACGCGTCGTAGATGAACCAGTATTAAACACGCAGGAATGCGGGGAAGAGAGCTCAGGGATGCGCCCAAAAAAAGGTGGAACGGGAACAACCGACTAGGAACCTAGAAGGGTCCCGAAGCTGGAGACGGGCAAACCTCAAGTCCACCAGCTTCCGGAAACATAAGGTTCACGTCTCCGCCAGCAGACCTGAGCAGAATTCCGGCGACCACGTGGAGATTAAAGCAGGTGGTTTACGCTGAGCCTCTTCCCCTATTAGTAAGCTTGATGCGGGCATCGCTGAAAGAGACAACTGCCCAGGCGCAGCTTACCTTTCAAAAAAGAAGGGAGGCTGGGAACACAGGCGCCCCAATCTCATCTTACCTCAAAAGATGACTCCAATTCGTCCACCAATGTACTGTTAGAAGTTCTTGGAGGGCCTGGCGCGGCCTGAAGAAGCGAAGCTTGGCCTCTGGAGTCCCCAGGGTGTCCAGGAGGCTGCCCGGAGAACATACCTCCCAGCGGAGCGGCCATTTCTGGACTAGCGCGCAAGGTTCTGGCGGCGCCTGCGCAGAAGCTGGCGCACGAAGCTCACGTGACGCGCCTAGTCATGTGACATTGCGTGCCGCCGCAGGCGTCCACTGGGCTTCGGGGAAACTGGGGATTTGATATCCTTGCTTCCTCCTTTTCTCCCCGTAGGCGGCCAGGCTTTTCTTTTTATTTTCCTAACTTAAGAATTAAAGGCTTGGGGGGCGCCTGGGTGGCACAGCGGTTAAGCGTGTGTCTTCCGCTCAGGGCGTGATCCCGGCGTTATGGAATCGAGCCCCACATCAGGCTGCTCCGCCATGAGCCTGCTTCTTCCTCTCCCACTCCCCCTGCTTGTGTTCCCTCTCTCGTTGGCTGTCTCTATCTCTGTCGGATAAATAGATTAAAAAAATCTTAAAAAAAAAAAAAAAGAATTAAAGCTTGGGGCGCCTGGGTGACTCAGTCGTTAAGCGTCTGCCTTCGGCTCAGGTTATGATCCCAGGGTCCTGGGATCGCCCCTCGGGCTCCCTGCTCAGCGGGAAGCATGCTTATCCCTTTCCCACTCCTCCTGCTGGTGTTCTCTCTCTCGATGTGTCTCTCTCTGTCCAATAAATAAAATCTTAAAAAAAAAAAAAAGGCTTTGACAGGATTTGACGCTGTTGTGGGGAGTGGAGAATCAGTCACTATGGTGGCGCTANCGGCTCAGGTTATGATCCCAGGGTCCTGGGATCGCCCCTCGGGCTCCGTGCTCAGCGGGAAGCATGCTTATCCCTTTCCCACTCCTCCTGCTGGTGTTCTCTCTCTCGCTGTGTCTCTCTCTGTCCAATAAATAAAATCTTAAAAAAAAAAAGGCTTTGACAGGATTTGACGCTGTTGTGGGGAGTGGAGAATCAGTCACTATGGTGGCGCTACAAACATGTATGGGTTGTGTCAGTATTTATTCAATTAAAACTTGGAATAGGTAAAATATCTACATATTAAAACTGAGAATATAAAAAATATATTTAAAAATAAGCCAGTTAATGTTAGCATCAATATTTTAATATGTATCTTTTCTTAAAAAAAAAAAAAGAGTTGGAATCATTTTACTTGTTTCTGAAAGCAGAAGACTAAAGCTTCTCACCCTCCTGCAGTCTTCAACCCCAATGGCCATCTGGAATTGCAAGACAACCTTGAGGCTGGGTGGTGGCACACAATTCCTGGCCTGGATTTCCTATGACCACGGGGCTGCTTCAGTTTTGGATTCTCTACATCAGCTACCTCTTAACACTATCGTATTCTAAACCACTACTGTTTTGGATATGGTGCTTTGGACCATAGCCATGCCAGGACCATCCTCACGGGTAGATACGGTAATATTCCCTGCCTCTGAGCATGGTTGAGATGAGTCAAAGGTTTGTGTAATACCTGGCAGCCAAATGTACCTGCAATAACAACTAAATTTCGTCTCAGATTAGATAAGCACATGAATCCAGGGCTAGGTTATGCCTTTTGGATCCCACACTCTGGTAAACACAGAGTTCTGTTGTTCCTCTATTTAAAAAAAAGCCTTTGATAGAAAGCTTTCTGTCAAATCCCTGCTTTGCCTTCTGAGTCACTGGGAAGAAATCTGATTCTAGTTTCCCTTCACAGGCCGGTGGTTCCACCTCTTCATTTTCCCTGACAAAGGAGCTTCTGGACATGGATACCCAGAAGAACCTGTTTACTCACTATTCCTGCCTAATTTTCTTTAATTCTAACAAATAACACAAATGTGCATGCCCATACCCATTCCCTCTCTATAAACCACTTGAGACACATAATGTCCTCTTACATGTCCAATTTTTAAAATACTAAAAATAGGAGCGCCTGGGTAGCTTCGTCAGTTACATGTGCAACTCTTTGATTTCATCTCAGGTCATGATCTTAGGGTTGGGAGATCGAGCCCTGCGTCGGTCCATGCTCAGCAGAGGAGTCTGCCTGAGATTGAGATTCTCTCTCCATCCCTCTTCCCCTCCCCCCTGCACACTCCTCTGTTTATTAAAATAAACATTTTAATAAAATATTAAAAATAACTCCAATAAGCAGGTTTCTTGTCCAATGTTCAGTCCTAAAAAAGGAAAAAAAGTATAGATCCAATTCATGGGTAATTTGTTCACCTAGATACAAAAGAAAAAAAGAGGGGAGCTTTGTCCTAAATCTGCGTAAGAAGAATTTTGTTGATTGGTTGTAGTCCCAGGTGGTAAGTAATACTTGACCCATCAACAGTCTCTTTTTGGTCTTGTTCCTTAACTCAATATATTCCACATCCATTCAAGTCACTGAACGGATAGAGAGCATTACAGTGTTAACAATTAAGAAGCCAGCTCTGCAGGCAGGCCCCCTCCTGTTTAAATCTCTGCTCTTCCACTTAGAAGCTTGGTGACATTGTTAACATGTTCTT
>NC_048228.1:97605893-97610239 GCF_002007445.2 Ailuropoda melanoleuca
AATTCATGGGTAATTTGTTCACCTAGATACAAAAGAAAAAAAGAGGGGAGCTTTGTCCTAAATCTGCGTAAGTAGAATTTTGTTGATTGGTTGTAGTCCCAGGTGGTAAGTAATACTTGACCCATGAACAGTCTCTTTTTGGTCTTGTTCCTTAACTCAATATATTCCACATCCATTCAAGTCACTGAACGGATAGAGAGCATTACAGTGTTAACAATTAAGAAGCCAGCTCTGCAGGCAGGCCCCCTCCTGTTTAAATCTCTGCTCTTCCACTTAGAAGCTTGGTGACATTGTTAACATGTTCTTAATCCTCTCTCTGTACCCATTTTCTTCATCTGTAACATGGGGATAATAGCACCTACCTCACCAACTGATAAACTCATCACTGAGTGCCCTAAAATGATTAACATTGAGAAAATACTGTACCATCTTACTTAGTTCAAGTAACACAGCCAGAAGAGACAAACTGCTGTAACAGTCACTGAGTATGCAGTAATACAGAACACCAGAGCCACACCAGGAAGCGCAAAAAGTTGATTTATTATTTCTGACAATTGCGTAGTAGCCTTTAATTTATTCCTCGCATCACAAATCTAAAAGACAACTTTGTTCCTCAATTAAAAACATATACTCTGAAAATTAATTAGGTAGTTTTTAAACATTTAGTCATTTATAGAATATCTTAAAAATCTTTGCCAAGCAAGAGATTAGCTTTACCTTTACAAATCTCTACATAAAATGAACCAATCAAGGCAATCAAATTTTCTTTTGTTCTACATTTTTAAACACCACTCTTTGTTTCCTTTGTAAGATTTTTATCCATTCATTCAAAAATATTTTGAGGCTCAACTGCCCATTTAAGATAGAATGTGAGATTTTTAGAGGATCTAAACTAAGCATTGTTTTGACTGAACTGAAGCAAGAACTCTATCAGGGTCCTTGTGGGCCTCCCAGTCATGCCCTTCCGCAGATAGGGAATCTCATCTTTGTTGGTCATCACACCTGCTATATCTAGATGTGCCCACTTAGGATGAGTCACAAATTCTTTCAGGAACGCTGCAGCTGTACATGCTCCTGCAGACCTGAAGAGGACGACAAAAATCATTTTTTAACCCCACGTAAACTGCACTGAACGTTTTCATTAAGACCCTATTCTCGCTAAGCAGCTTCCGTGACCAGAGAGCAAAAGTCAGGTTTATGAGATTAAGAATGTAACCCAAAAACCACTTTCAGAATATTTATTTTCAGACATAGCTTTAAGCAATAAAGGATAAATTCTAGATTCCTCTTCCCCATGGTAATGAATTGACCTATTTTTTCATCTCTTTCCCCTACAATTTGTTTAATATGACTTTTAGCTGTGAAAACATGTAAAATTTTGAGCACGAGATGTAAAATACCTTGAAAATTAAAGACGTTCGAAATTAGTGCTTATGAGCAGGTATCAAAAGGAAATTGGCTACACTTCCCATGAAAGGGCATAAGATTTAAAGTGGTCATTTTGGTAACCAGTGATTATAAAAATGTACTTTTATAGCTCCTTTTACATACCTATATTTTCCAATGTTATTAACATCAGCAAGTTGGCAATCTACAACTTGTCTTGTATAATGTTCAAAGAGAGGCATCCTCCAAACACGGTCCCCGGTTTCAACGCTGGCCTAAAGAAGAAACATGTACAGTAGTTGGAAGACTGCATGAAGTAGGCTCTGGTTAAATTCAGAGCACTGATGTATTCAATACTGGAAAGAAAGAACTGTTTTGACCTGCTCCTCTAAAATAGAAAACTATTCAACCAGGTCCAGAATCAGTTCAGTTAATGAAAATATTTACTTAAGAATGATAAAAGAAACGAGGAAGGTTATCAAATATCCTACAAATGTGTAGGGCATTTGCCAAAATCATCAATTCTTACAGATCTCAATTTACGATAAGCTGGTATCTGGCAGTACATCAACTTTACGGGACTGATTATGGGGAAACAGCCTTTGTGATGCTTGTCACCTCGGTGTACTAAGGCATACATGTCTGAAACTGCACCACCGAAGATCAGAGCCCAACACAAGGTGACCTTACTCACTCACATAATCATATACACACTTATTCACATTCATCATTTCCTGAATCTCGACAGAGCACCACCAGGTGTTGGGGCTTTAAAGAAATTTATTATCGGAGCCATCAGAAGGCCCAGAGGCTGGGAGGAGAAACAGATACACACACTGTTTTAATACGCTGTGGTCAGGGGCGCCTGGGTGGCTCAGTCGTTAAGCGTCTGCCTTCAGCTCAGGTCATGATCCCAAGGTCCTGGGATTGAGCTCCGCATTGGGCTCCTCGCTCAGCGGAAAGACTGCTTCTCCCTCTCCCACTCCCCCTGCTTGTGTTCCCTCTCTCGCTGTGTCTCTCTCTGTCAANACAAGGTGACCTTACTCACTCACATAATCATATACACACTTATTCACATTCATCATTTCCTGAATCTCGACAGAGCACCACCAGGTGTTGGGGCTTTAAAGAAATTTATTATTGGAGCCATCAGAAGGCCCAGAGGCTGGGAGGAGAAACAGATACACAGACTGTTTTAATACACTGTTGTCAGGGGCGCCTGGGTGGCTCAGTCGTTAAGCGTCTGCCTTCAGCTCAGGTCATGATCCCAAGGTCCTGGGATTGAGCTCCTCGCTCAACGGAAAGACTGCTTCTCCCTCTCCCACTCCCCCTGCTTGTGTTCCCTCTCTCGCTGTGTCTCTCTCTGTCAAATAAATAAAATCTTAAAAAAAAAAAAAATACACTGTAGTCAGAGAGAAGACCCCAAAATGAAAAGTCAGGAAGCAGCAACAGAAGCTGTTATTTGGAGACATGGGTAAACAGCAGCTGAATCAGCTCCAGGGTTGAAAGCAGTTGCCTCTAGGAAAACAAGACTGTAGACTGTTGTAGACTGCTGACTGGTATTTAAATGTTTATGCACACAGAACTCTGATTTTTTTTTTTTAAAAAAAAGCTTAAATTTAAAAAAATCAAAACAACAGCACTGTGGGTGCTTAGTAAAGAGGGATACTGAGTTCATGACAGGCTGACTCTCACAAGGGCTGGGCAGGAAGGGTAAATTTAGGACTGTAAACCAATATCAAGGATGTATTCAAGGACATTTTGGATTTGTCTCCCACTGGCACATAGTAGGTTCCTATTCACTACTTGTTAAAAGAAGGAGGTACCAGAGGGAGCTGTCTCATTACCAAGCAGATACACGGGGTCTGGAGCTCAGGAGAGACGGGCGCACGCGGCAGAGAGGTGCTAGCTGAAGCCACTGGGCTTCCCCGTGAAGACGGGAAAAGAAGAGAATGTGGTCTAGGACTGAACACCCACCAAAGGGGCAGACAAAGGAATAAACTGGCAAAGGAGGCTGAAACAGAAGTCAGTGAAGAAGGGAACTAGAGAGATGATCACAGCAGCCAAGAGTGGGATGTCTCCAAGAGGCTGGGGTTACAGGCTGCCTCCAGCCAGGCTAGGTAAGGCTGAGTGGGGTGGGCTGGGGAGAGCGCAGGCAGTGGGCGAAGGCATGGGGGAGGGAGTGATGAGAGACTGCTGTTTGCAAGAGGCAGGCTGGCTACGAACGGGTGTGCAGGAGGCACAGAGCACAGCAGTCGGAGGACGTCCTTATCACCGCCCACGAATGGCTCAGGACAAGCCCTACTTACTCACAACAAGCATTCACTAAAGGTCATCCCTTCCTTGTCCAAGCTGTTCTTATAACCTTTTCTACCTCAGGGAGTCTGCACGATGGCCATGGTTTTATGAGGCACTTTCACATCATTCTGAGGCCACGGGAAGAGAGGAGAAATGTGGTATCATAGCTATCATTTTGGAACATTTACAGAGAACCCAAAGCACATGGAATAGAGTGTACTGTATTTTCAAACCAAAGGCAAATCTACCACATAAAAATCACTTTAACACGGGGGTAATAAAACAGTAAAAAATGCTATTCCAGCTGCAAAGATTTAATCATGTCATTTTACTCTCTACCTGTTATTCTCACCTCAAATAGTTTGTTCCACAGCCAGGATGAATTGGTAAAGACTCCAGTGGCACCGGACCCCAAGGCTATGTCCATGGCACCTGCAAGACACAAGCCCTCAGGTCAGCGTTCAGTCTCTCCAGGCACGATGGGCTTCTCTNTGATGGGCTTCTCTGCTGCTCAAACCAAAACTTCAGCCTGTAATCTGAGTTTAATATCTGCTTCATTTTCAAAACTAGAGAAGCTTCAGAAATCCTTATTGTATATATTTAGCATCTTCCTAGTTTCTCAACTAGAATTCAACTTCAATTATTGAGGAAAATGTAAACAA
>NC_048228.1:97610339-97613133 GCF_002007445.2 Ailuropoda melanoleuca
TGGGCAAACCAGTTTCATCTACACCCCCTGCCAAACAGAGCATTTTGAAGCCACCTGCAGACACTGTAACATTGATCCGTAACACACACACTCACGCATCTCCAAGAGTCAACAAGCACACTGCTCACTGGCCTTGCCGGCCTGCCAATCACCGCAGGCCCTTCTTCAGGGCATTCCGCACACTGCCAGCATGGGCCCTTTCATGGCGCAAACATGATCTTATTGTCCCCATAGCTTCCTGCTGCACTTGGATCGGGACAAACCCCAGTAACACGTCAAGGCCAAGCTGGGGGTCTGGTGCCTCCTAGAATGTTGGCCTCGTGCGCCCACCCCAGCCGCACCATGCTCTTCCCAGTCCCATTCACCGTTACCCCCACATGCCCCAAAGTGAAGGGTGCCCTCCTCTGGGATGCTCTTCCTTCCCTCCTCCACCCAGTGCTGCTTCCTCCTTCAGATCCCAGCTCAAGCAGCAGTTCTCAGCGAGATGCCCGATCCTCAAGTAAGAATGTGATCTCCTCTACTAAAGCAATAAGAAATGACAGATGTAACTATTTAATAAGATCCCAGCTGAGATCAAGGCTCTACAGCTGATTTCATTACATTCTTGAGAAAATGCTCTACTTTCTACATACAGTAACAGAACTGCTACCATCATCAATTTCAGAATTACCAATAGCAGAGGCCTACTTTCCACATTCTTTTCCAAGGCCCATGGGGAGCCAAAGGTCCTAACTGATCAAGTTACCTGATTGTCATAGTCTCATGGAAACACCAAAGCTCCAAGCAAGGTGCTGACGTCACCACTCTTGTTCCATCCTAAATCACAACCACACACGAGGAAGATGAAAACAGGCAGCACGACTGAATGGCCATCCCCTGAACACACCACGGCTCCTACAGTCTGTTACAGGCCTGCCTTTTCAAGGATAGTAACACTGGTTTACTGTCTGCCAGGCCCGGGACATCAACCTTTATCATCTCATTTCATCTGCACAGAAACCCCTCCTGTAAGTGAGACGCTATTATACCCTTTTTACAGACGAGACCCTTTGGCCTTGTCCAAAGTCACATGCTACCAAGATGCAAGACAAGTTTTAGAATCAGGTCCTCTATCTGTGGACTTCCTCCCACCATGAACCCGGGGCTGGAAAGCGTTTCTTATCCTCCCTTCTGATCACAGCGATTAGAACTCAGAAGGGACTCAGAGAGTGTGTGGGGAACTTCAGCCAGGCCAGCAGCTGGGCAGTATAAAGGCTCACCCAGCAGCTTGCGCTTCGTTACTGGGGGCCACTCTCCCACCCTCAGACAGGAGGGAAAAAACAAAGACAAAAACGGAGGAGGGCTAGGACTAGGATTCCTCATTTACCACCCACCTCACCACTGCCCCCCGAACACCGGCCGCAGCACCCTCACCCTCCCTCACGTTTGCTAAATCCAACAGGAAGGTAAAAGAGCACAAAAGTACCGTAACGCTGGCTTAAAAAAGGACTCCCAGCAACGCTACGCACTCTGGTTAGAGCCACATAAAAAGGAAAACACAAACTGATTTCTGCCAAAATAAAGGTTCACAGGAACAGAGGAGGAATTAAAACCAAAGGATAAAAAAAAAAAAAAATCTGAATTTTAATCTTAAAAGAGGCAGAGACAGAAACAGAATGAATCCCTGGAAAGAGAACTGTTGGGACGAAAGACTACTAATGTTTGCCTTTCGCAGCAAAGCAATGCCTGTTGTCATCCCTCTGGGAATGAGTCCATGACTCTACAAAACCAGTGGGATTCTAGCCTTCCTTCAGCCGACGTCTGCCACACACAGGGGCTGAGTTAAAGAGGCTCCCTAAAAACTCCTCCCAAACTCCACCACTCTGCCAGGGTAACACACATGTCCCAGGTACCGATGCCCCAAGGGGGGTCAGATAACTTGCCCAAGGCTGAAGGGCTGTAAGTGGCTCAGTGGGAGACAGCGAGTCGGCCTGGACCCCGCGCCGCACCGCCTCTTAAATGAGGACCTTCCCACCCCTCACAATGCTTTTGTTTCTTTATAACATTAAGTACAAAGAGTTCAGAAAACTCAGCTAGCATCAGATACATTGTGATTAATACAAACAGCTCCTGATTTGGGGATCTATCACTAAGATTTTCAGATCTGATTCAAACAGCAATCATACCACAAAACACCTCTTAGTGTCATTTGCAGGGGTGACTCTGGAGGGGCTGATGTAACTGCTTATTATTTCTTTTTTTAGAGTTACAGCCTGGAATGTTTTAAAACAACAGACCTAATGTTTAAAACAGTATACAGCTGAAGAAAAATTCCCCTGGTGAAAGATATTTGAATGCAAGTGCAGCGAGCCAACTTTCAGCAAAATCATGCCTGGAGTTAATGTGCGTACCCTACGCCAAGAAATATGGCTTCCTTCAAACAAAGACAGGAAAAGCGGGCTGTCTGACCTGTGAGGGTGGCCGCGTTGATGATGACCTGTGGGTTAAAGGTGTGGGCGTAACAAAGTGCATCAGCCAGTATGAGCCTCCCCTCGGCATCGGTGTTATCAACCTGCAAAGAGAAGGGTCCAAAAAGTTGGGGTAAGATAACACAAGTCAAGAATATCAAAACGAGCTACAAGGCTGTTCAACTTAAAAGTGAGAAAAGCTAGCGTGACATTTGTCAGAGCACCACAAACATACTTATACTTCAATTAGGATAGGAACGGATTTAATTGGAAGAGCAAATATAATTTAATAATCCCTGTACCAGAGCTGATGACCACACGTTCATGACTCTGGAAGCAGAAACAAA
>NC_048228.1:97613904-97677347 GCF_002007445.2 Ailuropoda melanoleuca
GTCAGGGGCGCCTGGGTGGCTCAGTCGTTAAGCGTCTGCCTTCAGCTCAGGTCATGATCCCAAGGTCCTGGGATTGAGCTCCGCATTGGGCTCCTCGCTCAGCGGAAAGACTGCTTCTCCCTCTCCCACTCCCCCTGCTTGTGTTCCCTCTCTCGCTGTGTCTCTCTCTGTCAAATAAATAAAATCTTAAAAAAAAAAAAAATACACTGTGGTCAGAGAGAAGACCCCAAAATGAAAAGTCAGGAAGCAGCAACAGAAGCTGTTATTTGGAGACATGGGTAAACAGCAGCTGAATCAGCTCCAGGGTTGAAAGCAGTTGCCTCTAGGAAAACAAGACTGTAGACTGTTGTAGACTGCTGACTGGTATTTAAATGTTTATGCACACAGAACTCTGATTTTTTTTTTTTAAAAAAAAGCTTAAATTTAAAAAAATCAAAACAACAGCACTGTGGGTGCTTAGTAAAGAGGGATACTGAGTTCATGACAGGCTGACTCTCACAAGGGCTGGGCAGGAAGGGTAAATTTAGGACTGTAAACCAATATCAAGGATGTATTCAAGGACATTTTGGATTTGTCTCCCACTGGCACATAGTAGGTTCCTATTCACTACTTGTTAAAAGAAGGAGGTACCAGAGGGAGCTGTCTCATTACCAAGCAGATACACGGGGTCTGGAGCTCAGGAGAGACGGGCGCACGCGGCAGAGAGGTGCTAGCTGAAGCCACTGGGCTTCCCCGTGAAGACAGGAAAAGAAGAGAATGTGGTCTAGGACTGAACACCCACCAAAGGGGCAGACGAAGGAATAAACTGGCAAAGGAGGCCGAAACAGAAGTCAGTGAAGAAGGGAACTAGAGAGATGATCACAGCAGCCAAGAGTGAGATGTCTCCAAGAGGCTGGGGTTGCAGGCTGCCTCCAGCCAGGCTAGGTAAGGCTGAGTGAGGTGGGCTGGGGAGAGCGCAGGCAGTGGGCAAAGGCATGGGGGAGGGAATGATAAGAGACTGCTGTTTGCAAGAGGCAGGCTGGCTACGAAACGGGTATGCAGGAGGCACAGAGCACAGCAGTCGGAGGACGTCCTTATCACCGCCCATGAATGGCTCAGGACAAGCCCTACTTACTCACAACAAGCATTCACTAAAGGTCATCCCTTCCTTGTCCAAGCTGTTCTTATAACCTTTTCTACCTCAGGGAGTCTGCACGATGGCCATGGTTTTGTGAAGCACTTTCACATCATTCTGAGGCCACGGGAAGAGAGGAGAAATGTGGTATCATAGCTATCATTTTGGAACATTTACAAAGAACCCAAAGCACATGGAATAGAGTGTACTGTATTTTCAAACCAAAGGCAAATCTACCACAAAAAAATCACTTTAACACGGGGGTAATAAAACAGTAAAAAATGCTATTCCAGCTGGAAAGATTTAATCATGTCATTTTACTCTCTACCTGTTATTCTCACCTCAAATAGTTTGTTCCACAGCCAGGATGAATTGGTAAAGACTCCAGTGGCACCGGACCCCAAGGCTATGTCCATGGCACCTGCAAGACACAAGCCCTCAGGTCAGCGTTCAGTCTCTCCAGGCACGATGGGCTTCTCTGCTGCTCAAACCAAAACTTCAGCCTGTAATTTGAGTTTAATATCTGCTTCATTTTCAAAACTAGAGAAGCTTCAGAAATCCTTACTGTATATATTTAGCATCTTCCTAGTTTCTCAACTAGAATTCAACTTCAATTATTGAGGAAAATGTAAACAAGGAAACAATACCAAATATCATGAACAATCGCAGCAGCAGCAGCAGAACCACTACATGTTTTTACTATATCACCTCCGAAAGTGTTTCTGAACTTTTAAAAAACATAATTAAGACCATACTGTTCATGTCCAAGTATGTGTTCTTCCTCTTACGCTTTAAACATTTATTCCTCTTTTAGAAACAAACATTAGAAAGCAGTTTTAATGATTTTAAAAGTCCACTGGGAACAACAGATCATAATTTACTTTCTGTGGGACATTAGGCATCTCTAATTCCTCAATATTTTTTTTAAAAGATTTTATTTATTTATTTGACAGAGATAGACAGCTAGCCAGAGAGGGAACACAAGCAGGGGGAGTGGGAGAGGAAGAAGCAAGCTCCCAGCGGAGGAGCCTGATGTGGGGCTCGATCCCAGATCGCCGGGATCACACCCTGAGCCGAAGGCAGACGCTTAACAACTGCGCTACCCAGGCGCCCCTCTAATTTCTCAATATTTTTAATCACATCTCTAAGTATCTGCTATTAAGATTCTCTGCCCCTTTTTCTTTTTTTTGGAACAAAGTATTATTATTTTATTATACATATTTGTTTCATCTGCATTTCCTTCTCCAACAAAGGTGCATCCATTGGTTGACTTCTCTTTTTAATAGTAATATATATTTTTTAAATATTTTATTTATTTATTTAAGAGAGAGAGAGCGCGCGCGCGCAGGAGAGAGAGCACAAGCAGGGGGGAGGGGGAGAGGGAGAAGCAGACTCCCCGCTGAGCAGGGAGCCCGAGGCGGGGCTCGATCTCAGGACCCTGAGCCAAAGGTAGATACTTAACCAACTGAGTCACCCAGGTGCCCCTACATTAATATATTTTTAAAAATCAAGTTAAAAATCCAGATTTCCAGGTTCTTTGTGGGCACACGTTCTTGAGCACCAACCACAATTAGGTGCTGCAGCTCAGCGCCACCTTCTCTGGTTCTAATACCAGCTCCCAGCAGTTTCATCTGTTACTCGCCTGGCCCTGGATGCAAGCTCGGGCAGGGATCATGTCTGATTCCTAAGTATGCGCTTAGGGCCTAGCACACTGCCTGGCACACAGGAGCTCAGTATTCAGCCAAAGGAAAACGCAAACCCCGCTAGCATCCAGTACTGGGACTCCTGGAACGTCAGAGGAGACGCCACAGGAGATGAGGGAAATTTGGTAGTTTTCACAAGGTGGGACGTGCTCCCTATGATACAAGGCATGTCCAGGTTGCTCCTTAATCCCTAACTGTGCCTTTGTGTGGTAGCTTTGCATGGACTGCTTGTTAGCATCTTCCCCAAGAAAATGAATCCTTGAAAATACAATTATATACACTGTTTTGCAGACTTCTTTTTTTTGATAATAAACAAAACTTCCCACGTCCTTCCATTTCTTTGCAGTTGGGATTACTGGTTGTAGGACACCCAATGAGTGACCCCTAGACTTGTTATGTTTGTGGGTAAATATTTGCACACATCTCTGATTTAAGAAATACAACTCAGGGGCGCCTGGGTGGCACAGCAGTTAAGCGCCTGCCTTCGGCTCAGGGCGTGATCCCGGCGATCTGGGATCGAGCCCCACATCAGGCTCCTCCGCTGGGAGCTTGCTTCTTCCTCTCCCACTCCCCCTGCTTGTGTTCCCTCTCTCCCTGGCTGTGTCTATCTCTGTCGAATAAACAAATAAAATCTTAAAAAAAAAAAAAAAGAAATACAGCTCAGAGCTGTCATTTCATTTTGTTTATCTTGGTTAACCCAGAGGCCACGGACACGCCACAATTACGTGGACTCTCCAGGGAAGGGAGTAGCACTTCAGAAACCCATCCTCTGTGTCACGAGGGCACCGGACTATACATTTTCCCCAAAACAGCACGAGGAAATTACAATAATAGTTAATCATAAAGGATTTCGAACAGTTGACAATTTAAAATAACAAGTAGTGACCCATCTGTAAAACCCTGGGATTCTGCGTGACATCGGGACACCTCGGGTCCGTTTGCTCATTTGTTCCTTCAAGTTTTGTTATTCTCTACCTCCCAATTCTCTCTCGAGCCTACCCACGTCTCCCCACCGCTACCATCGTCACCCACCCACAAACTGGACTGCAGTAATGTTTCTTAAAAAACAACAGCAACAACATAAAGTTCTGGGAATTTCCAAATATACACGAAGAGAACAGTAAAATAAACGCATAGATACCTGTTAACCGAATCAACAATTACCCACTCCTGGGCAAACCAGTTTCATCTACACCCCCTGCCAAACAGAGCATTTTGAAGCCACCTGCAGACACTGTAACATTGATCCGTAACACACACACTCACGCATCTCCAAGAGTCAACAAGCACACTGCTCACTGGCCTTGCCGGCCTGCCAATCACCGCAGGCCCTTCTTCAGGGCATTCCGCACACTGCCAGCATGGGCCCTTTCATGGCGCAAACATGATCTTATTGTCCCCATAGCTTCCTGCTGCACTTGGATCGGGACAAACCCCAGTAACACGTCAAGGCCAAGCTGGGGGTCTGGTGCCTCCTAGAATGTTGGCCTCGTGCGCCCACCCCAGCCGCACCATGCTCTTCCCAGTCCCATTCACCGTTACCCCCACATGCCCCAAAGTGAAGGGTGCCCTCCTCTGGGATGCTCTTCCTTCCCTCCTCCACCCAGTGCTGCTTCCTCCTTCAGATCCCAGCTCAAGCAGCAGTTCTCAGCGAGATGCCCGATCCTCAAGTAAGAATGTGATCTCCTCTACTAAAGCAATAAGAAATGACAGATGTAACTATTTAATAAGATCCCAGCTGAGATCAAGGCTCTACAGCTGATTTCATTACATTCTTGAGAAAATGCTCTACTTTCTACATACAGTAACAGAACTGCTACCATCATCAATTTCAGAATTACCAATAGCAGAGGCCTACTTTCCACATTCTTTTCCAAGGCCCATTGGGAGCCAAAGGTCCTAACTGATCAAGTTACCTGATTGTCATAGTCTCATGGAAACACCAAAGCTCCAAGCAAGGTGCTGACGTCACCACTCTTGTTCCATCCTAAATCACAACCACACACGAGGAAGATGAAAACAGGCAGCACGACTGAATGGCCATCCCCTGAACACACCACGGCTCCTACAGTCTGTTACAGGCCTGCCTTTTCAAGGATAGTAACACTGGTTTACTGTCTGCCAGGCCCGGGACATCAACCTTTATCATCTCATTTCATCTGCACAGAAACCCCTCCTGTAAGTGAGACGCTATTATACCCTTTTTACAGACGAGACCCTTTGGCCTTGTCCAAAGTCACATGCTACCAAGATGCAAGACAAGTTTTAGAATCAGGTCCTCTATCTGTGGACTTCCTCCCACCATGAACCCGGGGCTGGAAAGCGTTTCTTATCCTCCCTTCTGATCACAGCGATTAGAACTGAGAAGGGACTCAGAGAGTGTGTGGGGAACTTCAGCCAGGCCAGCAGCTGGGCAGTATAAAGGCTCACCCAGCAGCTTGCGCTTCGTTACTGGGGGCCACTCTCCCACCCTCAGACAGGAGGGAAAAAACAAAAACAAAAACGGAGGAGGGCTAGGACTAGGATTCCTCATTTACCACCCACCTCACCACTGCCCCCCGAACACCGGCCGCAGCACCCTCACCCTCCCTCACGTTTGCTAAATCCAACAGGAAGGTAAAAGAGCACAAAAGTACCGTAACGCTGGCTTAAAAAAGGACTCCCAGCAACGCTACGCACTCTGGTTAGAGCCACATAAAAAGGAAAACACAAACTGATTTCTGCCAAAATAAAGGTTCACAGGAACAGAGGAGGAATTAAAACCAAAGGATAAAAAAAAAAAAAAATCTGAATTTTAATCTTAAAAGAGGCAGAGACAGAAACAGAATGAATCCCTGGAAAGAGAACTGTTGGGACGAAAGACTACTAATGTTTGCCTTTCGCAGCAAAGCAATGCCTGTTGTCATCCCTCTGGGAATGAGTCCATGACTCTACAAAACCAGTGGGATTCTAGCCTTCCTTCAGCCGACGTCTGCCACACACAGGGGCTGAGTTAAAGAGGCTCCCTAAAAACTCCTCCCAAACTCCACCACTCTGCCAGGGTAACACACATGTCCCAGGTACCGATGCCCCAAGGGGGGTCAGATAACTTGCCCAAGGCTGAAGGGCTGTAAGTGGCTCAGTGGGAGACAGCGAGTCGGCCTGGACCCCGCGCCGCACCGCCTCTTAAATGAGGACCTTCCCACCCCTCACAATGCTTTTGTTTCTTTATAACATTAAGTACAAAGAGTTCAGAAAACTCAGCTAGCATCAGATACATTGTGATTAATACAAACAGCTCCTGATTTGGGGATCTATCACTAAGATTTTCAGATCTGATTCAAACAGCAATCATACCACAAAACACCTCTTAGTGTCATTTGCAGGGGTGACTCTGGAGGGGCTGATGTAACTGCTTATTATTTCTTTTTTTAGAGTTACAGCCTGGAATGTTTTAAAACAACAGACCTAATGTTTAAAACAGTATACAGCTGAAGAAAAATTCCCCTGGTGAAAGATATTTGAATGCAAGTGCAGCGAGCCAACTTTCAGCAAAATCATGCCTGGAGTTAATGTGCGTACCCTACGCCAAGAAATATGGCTTCCTTCAAACAAAGACAGGAAAAGCGGGCTGTCTGACCTGTGAGGGTGGCCGCGTTGATGATGACCTGTGGGTTAAAGGTGTGGGCGTAACAAAGTGCATCAGCCAGTATGAGCCTCCCCTCGGCATCGGTGTTATCAACCTGCAAAGAGAAGGGTCCAAAAAGTTGGGGTAAGATAACACAAGTCAAGAATATCAAAACGAGCTACAAGGCTGTTCAACTTAAAAGTGAGAAAAGCTAGCGTGACATTTGTCAGAGCACCACAAACATACTTATACTTCAATTAGGATAGGAACGGATTTAATTGGAAGAGCAAATATAATTTAATAATCCCTGTACCAGAGCTGATGACCACACGTTCATGACTCTGGAAGCAGAAACAAACAGAAATTGTCTGGCCCACTGTACCAAGTATCTAACAGGAAAAAGGAAAATTTCAAGATTTCTGAGAACAAAGAAGCTGAAGCGCTCCGGAAGGTTGCAGTGAAGTGGCAGGCTGGCTCTCCAGACAGGAGAACTCTTGCAACTTCAACAACTTTATAAGGTTTCTTAAAGTAGGCTCCACACCCCGCATGGAGCCCACCGTGGGGCTTAAACTCACGAGCCTGAGATCAAGACCTGAGCTGAGATCAAGAGCCCCTTCTTTTAAACAGGGCCAGGCATAACGTGCAGTGTGTGTACACGTGCGGGTGCCCCAGCAGGGGACCTACAGCCACATCCCCAGGAGGGCAGAGCCCACGACTCAGGATGGTGTGTTCCACCTCAGCACAAAACAGAAGATGTTAATCACGGGCCCAGGGTCTATCTCTAGAAAACAGCACACACTCTTCCTGTTTCACCGTGCTNCCCAGGAGGGCAGAGCCCACGACTCAGGATGGTGTGTTCCACCTCAGCACAAAACAGAAGATGTTAATCACGGGCCCAGGGTCTATCTCTAGAAAACAGCACACACTCTTCCTGTTTCACCGTGCTCTGCGGGGCCTGTGGCAGATCCGTGGTCACCTGTGTGTGGATAGCTTACAGGAGGCACAGTAAGATAGGGGAAATACTTTTACAATTCCCATAAAGAAATACTTCCAATTTTGTATGGAAAACTACTTGCAATGAAGACACCGCCCTCCCCTGAATGGAGCCCAGGCTCTGCCTCCATTCAAGGTATGCTTCTGTGGCCACTGGGGGTTCCTCTAGAATCACCAGAATGGGCAGGGCTATGTTTGGCATTCACAAACCTGTATGGTCTTCCCGTTCTTGGCTTTGACGACATCCCCAGGCTTGTTGGCCCTACCGCTGGGCATATTTTCACAAAGAGGGGCCAAACCTATTGGAAAAGCATATATGAAGGAACGTGGAATATGCTGGGTCCACATTCACCACCCACGATGAAGGCCACTGGTGGGCCATCAGAAGTATGCCCCAGACACCACCTTGACCAAGTGACCAAATTCAGCATCACCAAGGACCCGGCTGACATCGTGTGCACCAGCCACAGGAAGTGCAATCATTCAGGTAGTGTTCTAACTGAGGAATCTAACCTGATTCTATCATGAAGAAACAACCAAATAAATCCAAACTGCGGACCATCACAAGACAAGCCTGAACTCTTCAAAACGGCCAATGTCATGAAAGGGAAAAAAAAAAGGGCAGGAAAAAGGTTCTGGATTAAAAAAAATTAGAGACGTGGCAACCACATGCAATGTGTGATCCTTAACTGGCTCTTAGGTCTCAAAAACAAAAACAAGTAAGTGAGTGTGTGTGTGTGTGTGTGTGTGTGTGTGTATAAAAAAATGAACATTTTTGTAGACAACTGGGAAATCTGAATTAGGTGACTGTATCATCCCTGGGAATGATACTGGTATGGTCATTACACAGGATGTCCTTGTTCTTAGGAGAAAGACACATGCTGAAGCATTAGGGAGTGACACGTCATGTCTGCAACTTACTTTTTTAAAGTTCCGCAAAACAGGACTAGGATATTGGCGGGGACGGGGGAGGGTGCACATGAGACAGACCTGGAGTCCAAGTACGACTTCCCTTGGTAGACCACAACAGACGTGACACTGGGGAAGTCATTAACCGAAGCCTCCCCCCATCCCCACATGCCTCTGAAACATGGCAAACTCCCAGCATTGTGTCTGGCATCTGGAACTCCACAGAGAGCTGCTGTGGACTGAACCCTTTTTCTGTCTCACGCATTTTCTGTATATCCTGCCACGTAATCAGCTACAACCCCTGTGAGACAATCACTAACTGTGCCGGCAGGGCCCTTTTTACTGAGCATTTGTCACTGGAGTAAATCACAAACTTGGCATTATGTGCCCGACTGCTAAATGCTTTTTGCAGAAGTACAAAAAATCAATTCTAGCTACAGCCCGTGACTGCAAAACACATTTAACTCAATCAGTTCAGACAAGACAACACTTAGCTAAACAGCTTCTGCTTGATTAAAACCATTTCTTGATCTTTTCAGGTTAGAGAAAACCATGTCTGCTGTCTTTTCTGCCGCCTGACTGGATTCCAGCACTCTCCGGGACACCTCCCTCTGCCCCCTCACCTATGATGTTAATGGGCAGGTTCAGCTTGGCAGCAGACACGATGGCCGAACAGATCGTGGCAGCTCCTCCCATGTCAGCCCTCATGAGGTCCATATTTGCAGAGGGCTTGATGGAGATGCCACCGCTGTGGGAGAAAAGGACAGGGTGCAACATCAGTGGCAGCAAAGAGGGCCCACATCACTTTCTTAAGAAAGAATATACACACGGAGGCACTGTGTACCTGGCAAATTAAATTCAAATTTCTGAATTGAGAATCTGAATGATTTCAACATTTTAAGATGATACTGCAAACTTTATAAAAATACAAATGGGTGTCTTAGCTCATTTCTTTTCGAATTAAATGTAAGCGGTGTCAGTGGAAACGTTATTACATCATGCAATCTGTGCTGCTCAAATCCCAGCTCTGTATTTGCTCATTAACTCCTGACACCCATATAGATTTGTCTTTTCAGCAAATTTTATGAATCGATCAACTTATTAAACCTGAGAGTCACAAACTATTAAGGAAGGAAAGCCAACAAGCTCAGAAGACTAGGAGGATGCCTCTCAAGTGATGGGACAGACAGACAATTCCCTCTGACACCCCTAAGGTGTGATTCAGCCTGCTGATGGCAAAATACAACCTGAATCAGGCAGAGAGGCACAAGAAAGATGCTCACGCAGGGGCGCCTGGGTGGCTCAGTTGGTTTAGCGTCTGCCCTCGGCTCAGGTCATGATCTCAGGGTCCTGGGATAGAGCCCCACTTCGGACTCCCTGCTGGACAGGGAGCCTGCTTCTCCCTCTCCCACACCCCGCCCCACCCCGCCCCCAGCTTGTGCTCTAACACTCTCAAATAACCTCTTTAAAAAAATGAAAAACAAAAGATGTTCACCCAAAGCCTTAAAGACAGCACTCAAACATGAGCGCTAAGAAGGGTTTCAGTTAGCAAAAACCCAAACTGCTTCTCCTGAACAGGCTTCTGTAACTACTTAGTGACTTCTCTGCTTCCCGTCTGCAACAGTCCAGCAGCCACTTGCTTCACCGGCTGGGCTGCGGGGCTCTGACTGTGAGTTCTCTCTGAGACCCGCTGCTGACCTGCCCCAGCGACTCCGGAGACTATTCCCTGCAGAGGTCTGCTGTCCTTAGAGATTAAGTCCTAATTCGCACTCGCCTCGGAAGCACCTGATAATTAGATGGCTGTCAATTACACCCAGAATAAAGATGATCTACTGGCTCAGAATAAGAAAAGAAACACACTCTCGGTTCAAGAAGTCCAGAGAGAACCCCATGGAGGGGTGGGGGGCGGGGAAGACACCAGTACATGAGGTCGTTCTGTCTGCTCCCATCTTCCTCACTCTCCAGTGAGGACTACAGTTCAAAGTAACCAACAAGCACTGCTCACCTTTTAGATCTCTCTCAAATCCACCCATTTCTTTTCTACTGCATCCATCCTGGTGAGGCCACCACCAAGTCATCGGGTGCCTGCCACGGCTCCTACAAACTCAGGTCCCCCTGTATCAGTCTTACCCCCTTCACTTCAGTCCTCACACAACTACCGTTTTCACCAAAATAAAAAATATCTACCTCAACAAACATGCTGGTAGGCTTTGTGCGTGTGTGTAAAAAATCGTAAGTGGATTCTAAAATTGATAGGTAAATGCAAAGAACGCAGCTAAAGTAATTGTGAAAAAGAAGAGCAAAGCAGGAGGACTCATCACTACACGTCAAGACAAGGCTGTACTCGTTAGACACTTGGTCGCAAGGCCCTGGGGGAAGGACAAAGAGGCTAGACTTAGACCCACAATAATGTGGCCAACTGATTAACAATGGTGCAAGGTAGTTCAGTGGAGAAAGGATAGTCTTTTAAACAAACAGCTTTGCAACAAATACACATCTATATGGAAAGAAAAAAAATGCTTTCCACAGCATGCACCAAAATTCAAAATGGATCCTGGCCTTAAATGCTAAACCTGTAATACTCAGAGAAGAAAACACAGACTTTCCTTGGCTAGACACCCTTCAGTTACTTCAAATTATTCTTAGAGCAAAGTCCAAAATGCAACTGGGCCCAGAACCACCCACCTCCCCAGCCGCTAAAGGCTTCCTTCCCTGCCACGCTCTGCGGCAGCCTCTCCTGTCTGTCAGCGCCAGGAGTTCCCTCGTCCTTCCCACCTTGCAGCCTCTACCGAGCTCTTCCCTGCCCTACTCCCTGCTCTACATACCATACCATTCCCATTTTTAGCTGAACCTGTCACTCCTTTGAGGAAGCTTTCTCTAAACCCAAAGACAAAGTCAGGCTTCCTTGGTAAAATATTCTCATAGCACAAATTCAAGTACGGATTTAAATTAACCATAAACTTCACACAGAGCATTAACGCTGCATTGAGGTATTAGCCCAAGACAGTATAAAATCATCACAATTAACAAAACATTTAAAAATAGCATACCTTTCACTCTATAATTTTTATTTGCTGTCGTGCTTTACGACAGACACTAAAGTCCAATATCTATGATAGCATACGGATGTAACTTAAAAATCGATATGCATATTGTGGGTAATATGATTCCAAGAATCTTTTAGTGATGGGCTACAGAATGATTGTTTGGAGACCGAGGCTTCAAAGGAGAGAAGGTGGACCTCTTGGCCGAAGACAGAGGAGGCTAACATAAGGAAGACCCCACTGGCGGCCAGCTCTGCCCGGGCTGGGTCTCACGGCACCTGGAAGCATTCCTATGGGGGCTGCACTCATTCACTTTTCAGACAGAGCATCTGAATGGTTGCGCACAGGTACTGGAGACACCCAGATTTTATGGATCTATAGGACCATTTTCCAAAGTAGTTTCCATGAGTCCCATGAGAAATAAATTCCCTCCAAAAGGAAGCCTAGAAAATGCTATGTTCCGTGCCCTGAGAAGTCCTGTAGTTGAAAAAAAAAAAAAATCTCATGTGTTTTATCTACCCTAGTTTTTGGCCAAGTAATCCTTTTTAACCCACATGCTTAATTAGCAGCCAATGCCTCCCACGGGAAATAGGAACCTACACCATCTCCACCTCGGCTTCTCCTTGCGTGAAATAGCCAGACAGTTCCCAAGTCTAAGGAATACTTAGGGTTTAATAAGATTAACGGGAGCTGGGCTGGTCAGCTAAAGAAAGTAATCGGAAGCAAGCAAAGGGGCGATGGCATGATCCAAACAGCTGCATCCCCATTATCCTCACGAAGGAGCCTTAATATCCACCCAGAAAAATCAAAGTGTACAGTGGGAAGATCTCAGGTCATTTTAAAGACAGAACCTGAGTTTGACGTCCGACCCTGCGTGTGAGTTACGGGGCTCTAAGCAAATTACTTCACCTCTCCAAGCCATGCTTTCCTGACCTGTAGAAGGTCTGCCTAACTCCTAGGAGTAAGATCAAGGATAACACATGTCAGACGCCTAGCTGAGTCTCTGACACACAATGAGCAGTTTATAATGGCAGCTTAATACATTTAAAGTTATCATATAAGATTGGACCAAACACCACGCTTCTGAAGCAAACTTTACATAAACAATACGAGTACATACAAAGCATTCACCAAGCTACAAAGCACAGGTACGTGAAGAGGTACCTGTCAAAGGTAATCCCCTTCCCAACGAACACCAGGGGTGCCTCGCTTGCATTGGGGCTGCCTCTGTAGTGAATTTCCAAGAAGACTGGAGGCTCCTCAGATCCTTTAGCCACACTTAGGAATGATCCCATTTCCTGTTCCTCAATCCAAGATTTGGGTCTACAGAGCAGAAAAGGAGAAAAGTCAATATGGTTGGTTATCTCTATTTCAAAATAACTTAGAAAATACTTACCCGTGTGTAAAACTCTTAAAACGTATACATGTGTTAATGCTTCAGTTATCACATCCTACTTGCTTTCTGTATATTCTTGGGCCACTTGATTCTGAGACTGTTTCCTTATCTATAAAATGAGGTCAGGGTGCCTGGGTGGCTCAGTCGGTCAAGCGTCTGCCTTCGGCTCAGGTCACGATCCCAGGGTCCTAGGATCAACCCCGCATCTCGCTCCCAGCTCAGTGGGGAGCCTGCTTCTCCTGTTCCCCCCTGCTCAAGCTCTCTCTTGCTAAATCGCTCTAATAAATAAATAAAATCTTAAAAAAAAAAAAAAAAGGTCAACGATGATACGTCTGTGAAAAGACGAGCTCCAGAATTACTAAAAGAATTCACCCACAGTGCACAACACAACATCAGGGAACAGGACAGAGTCAGAAAGTACTTATTACTTGACTTGTTCCCTCTAATCTCCTGATGTCTATCTGAAGTTTTCACGTAAGATAAAGAGACCATGAAGAATGCTTAAAAGCAGTTATGGGGTGCAGTGCTTTATGTTTTGTATTTCTAAAAATGACCCAAAAACCAACCAATAAAAACAAAAAACAAAGAAAACAAAAACCCTGACAAAGCTACTCTCCAATGACTGGACTAAAGTATCACAATTCTTTGCTTTTTTAGAATTGCTGGAATTTGACCTTTTCAATGTTGTCACACTATTTCTCACGGTTTCAGCTGCAGTCTGAGATGTCTGCCTGAAGCGGGAAAACCAGTAATTACTCAACAAACACGGCATCGCCGGGGGTGATCCAATGGGAACAGTCCGTAATGCCAACCAGAAAACAGACGCCATTATCGCTGTTCCTGGCAGGTGAGGGGTACAAAGGTCTTTGAATTGAATTCTGGCCACAGCAACTAGGCCAGGAGAGAAATCCTACATTCCAAGAGGGAAAGCAGAAAAAACCACATCCAAGGAGTGCCCCTCCTACACTTGCCTGTCCGTCTGTTGTAACTATTAAACTCAGGTGTGCCATGGGGAGATGGCCACCAGACTTCAGAGGAGAAAGAACATAAAAACAGAATGGATGACAATGAAAACACCACTTCAAAAGCAGCAAGGCTGTATAATGTGGGTATTTTTAACCACAAACTCAGTACTTGATGCTTTATGAAAACCCTGGCCTTCTCGAAGTCCCGTCTGTATTTCTAGCCATCTACACTACAGCAGGTTTGGTGCGGCTGTCTCAGTTTAATGGGTTAAACCCTGCCCGCCTGACCCGCCTCATCTCTGGCTGAACTTCCCCGTGGCTGGCTCAAAAGCCCTGGCAGTTTCCCAAGGAGTCACGCACATGCGCTTCTGCACCTGAACTACCCTGCCCACTCTCTCTCCATCTGCTAACTTCTACGCCCTCTTCTAGACTCTGCTTAGGCACCATTTTCATTGGCAAGCCTTTCTGGCTCTTCCAGAACCCTCCTCGACTAGGCTCCTCTGCGTACGCCTTCTCCCTGCCTATTCCTGCCTATAAGCTCCTCGCTTCTTTGAGGGCAAAGACCACCACCCTGGACCTTCGTATGCCAAATTCCCAGGCACACACAGGAGGCACCCTCGTGGGAGTGTGACCACACAGCCACTCTTTGTTGACACAACGTAGCTCTCGTGTCTCCTCAAATAAAACAAGAAATAGTCTTTGCCAAGACACCTTTACAGAGACTAAAGCTTACCACAGATTAAATACATGCCAGCCATTCCAAAAATGTCATCACGCTCTAAGCCCTATGTTTTCTATAGATTACACCTTTTAATTCACTCTGTCTAGACCACAGGGATTTTCCTGAGAAATATGAACTGTAGTCACAATTAAGCACTGAAGAAGTCTTTTAAGTGCAAGCGCCCTTGAGATACGACATTGGAAGTAAAAAATTATTTAAGTAAAGCAAATACCTTTTGATTCATTTTAATCCTAAATCCCCCAATGCTCAGACCTGGTTTGCTTAAAGGGTTACGGGGAGATCGTAGGAAGATAAAGGAACTCGAGGGGCGGGCATTTACGTCTCGTAGCCCAGCTGCTGACAAGCACTCAGGCCTGCCCGGGAACACTAGCTCTGGTACCGAATCTGGGAATTCACGAGGCACAGATTCTCATTTCATACCAATTTACGGATGCTGTGCTCTTTACTTTTGTCAAAAAAAGAAAAGACAGAGCTCACCCAAAAGAAACATGATATACAAATTCTTCAACAAACAAAACAAAGTTACCATTTGATCCAACCATTCGACTCCTAGGTACAGACCCAAAACATACACACTAACACTCACAACCCCATTACTCATGGTATCCAAAAGGCAGAAACAACCCAATGTCCACCAACTGATGGTTGGGGGAGGTGGGGGGGGGCGGAGGTGACGAGACAGAAATGAAAAGTGCCTGCTAATGGGGACAAGGTTCTCTTTGGGGTAATGAAAATGTTCTAAAATTGATTAAGGTAATGGTAGCACAACTCTGGAATATAGTAAAAATCTGAAAACGACCCACTTTACATGGTATTTATATTGTATGCTATGTGAATTGTATTTCAAGAAAACTGTTATGAACACACACACAGTTACGTAGCGTAAAGTCAGGGTGCTGCTCAAAGGCATGACAAGAACCTCAAATTGAGCCCTTGTCCCAGCTTGTCTGCAGCTGCCAGTGGGTCATCTTGTCTCCTGAGGGCGCTGGACGTTTAGGATCTCCAAGGCTCCTGCCCATAAAACCCTGAGTCTGTGACATGAGCCTGCATTACCTGATGTGGACCTCTGTTTTACCACTAGCACTTCGGAGATTCTTCTCAATAATTCTGGCAAATTTGGTCGGCGTCATCTCATTGGCTGGAGTCTCCATCAAGTGGCGTGCCAAGTTCTGCCCAGAAGCAAAGAGGATGCCCTTCTGCCAGGCCTCCTGGTCCCCGCTGGTGGAAGAAAGCACAAGGTCACTGTGAGACAACCTCTCACGATACTGTGTTGCAGCTAGGAGGGCTCTTACCCTATAAAAAGGGGGAAGACCCCAAGTGCAAAATGGACACACAGGACCTGGATCATTCTCTGCCCTGACCCAGGGTAGCAGGTACAAAGAGCTAGAAAACAAGGCACTGGCTGAGCCGAGTTAGAGGAGGGAAGCACTTCACATTTCACGTGCATGAAAAAGAGGTGGGCTGATGGGTCTCTGAAGCCTAACTCTCACACACAAACCGATGGAAGAGGTTTCCATCTTTCCAGAGGCCCGTGTACAGCAGGAATGATGCAGCCCCAGGTGCTCGCTGTGGAGCGGGCACACTGCAACAGTCCTGATGTGAAAGTGAAGGCCTTTCTGCCTTCTTTTTGCCCGGGTCAGGGCTCTGAACACAAGTGCACCAAAGGGCAAGGACCAGCTTTAAAAGAAAAGATACTGGCATGTGTGTCATGATCTCGGCTCTTCTTATGCACAACAGGAACTAATACATGTGGCACAGAGATGGGGGATGTGCCATGTGCTGCGCACTTGATGGTGTCTGTCGATCACCATAAAAGCCCTATGACATTGGCATGACAGCTCTACTGAACAAATGAAGGAAGTGAAACAGAGATTCTGGTCACTTCACTGAGGGTACTCAGCCAGCAAGTGAGGCAGCCAGGACTCAAAACCAGGCTGACTGGTCGCTGAGCTCTCATTCCAAACCACTCCCTCACAGCTGCCAAGCCCGGGGCTGTCCTCACAGTACCATCTCCTGAAGGTCTCACCTTGGTCCACCCCTGACGGCAGCGGCTTCATCTCCTAGAACCCAGGAGAGGTAGAGTGCCATGCAGTAGGTACTCAGTAAGCTGGCTGAAAATGACTGTCCCCACTAGACCGAGGGCAAGGACCGTAGCCCTTTATCTGTGTATCCCGGCATTTAACACTGCCAGCACACGCTGGCTCAATGGATATTATTTGTATCAACACTTGCTAGGACCTGTCTGTCACCTCATTCCCTCCTCTTCAGAGATCCAACGTGGTCTGGCTTCCTAGAAACCAGCAAGCACGAACGGGCCTAGGAAGCTATGGGCTGAAACATGCACCTGGTGAAAGCCAGGAGCAGGACGTGGGGACAGTTACCACACTTGTAAAACAGCTGAGGTGATGGGGGAGGTCCCAGACAGTGTGGCATGCCCACACTGAGAAGCAGGCAGCTCATATCCAGAGGCCCCACTATCTGAACGTCAGGAAACACAACCCCGATCTTGGTTTTGTTCCATCACCTTCCATGGAGCTTCGCCGATACGATGACCTTCTTCTTCTGCTTTAGGTCATCATACTCATAGAGACCGAGCACCGCTCCTTCCGCAGCCGCCTGCGCATCTCCACAGGGGTCCACCTCCACGGAAGAGATTTCCAGGTCTTGAACCTGCCTGCACCCCGCTTCAAAAGGACAGAGAAAAACCAAAAAAATGGAGTCAGTCAGAGGCAACCCAGTAGTGGAAGGCAGAGGCATGGCTGTGGGCTGAGAAAACAAGAGGTCTGGGGTCCAAATCCCAGCTGACACTTGACCTTTCTGAGCCTCCTTCTGCAAAGTGAGGATGTGTCCACGCCTGACAGGTAGTGGGAGGACAGACTCACAGATAAAAGGGCTGGCCCAGCTCCTGGTGGAGTGAGCCCTCAGAAGTCACGGCTTTACTCTATGACTTCTGAAACACCAGAATTTCCTGACGAAGCTTTCCACTCACCAAGAGCTTACAAGATTAAAAACGGCAGAGGAATGATGACACTGAAATTACATCCAAAGAACTGAGTAAAGTCCACTGGTAACACAGCATTTTATGAATATCAGGTCAGCAAAAAGTCCCAAATAAAAGTTATGAACTAAACACTCAACATGAACTTTGAAAGTAGATTTAACAAGCAGAGACGATATCCACAGGGCTGAAGATCAATCAAGCTAATTATCACCGCCTCAGCAATGTCTCTCAGAGCATCTCTGACCACAGTCTCTGTGGTAAAGGCCTCACTCTGCCGCTCAGCAGGGACGCAGTGGCAACTACCTCAACTTGTAAACCACGCACGTGACAAAAGGGGACAGACTCCTACCTTCGGTAACTAGTATGAAACAAGCACCCCACACTTTGCATCCATTTCCTCTAATTGTAAGTAAGAGGATCCCATCATTTAAAAGCCAGGCCACACCCAGTTTGTCTTACAAAAAGGAAAAAACCCACCATAACGTTCTGGTAAAATAAAGCTCTAAGGTCAACACTGCAAGAGGGAACAAGTACATGGTCGTGAAACCTCCAAACACAAGCTATGGCAATATCAAAACTAAAATTCCAGAAGCTAGCCTTCTGTATCCACGTAAGGCCATGCATACCGTGTAAGGGAAACTGAGCATTTGCTCAGATGAGTCTTTTCTCTGTGAACGTGGTGGGGCGTGGTGACGGTTACGAGGACCAAGTGATCGGAAAGAGACGAGCTTAAACAGGACATCTTCAAGACTCCCCATCAACCTTAAATTTCAAAAGTCCAATCACCTGCAATTGCGGCTCTGATGTTTTCTTTGCCTTCGTGCCAGTTCTCCTGGTCATCAACTCCAGCTGCCTTTCTGCCGAGGCCAACCACCACCACGCTGGGGAAGTCCTGTTCAGCACACGCACAAGATCAACCACTTCACGTCTTTGAAACATCCATTTGCAGAGGGGAAGGGTCCATGAGTTCCCAATTACCTTCACCTCTGCATAGGAACCTCACCGTGAAATTTGGTTGTTTTGTTTTACCCTGTATCTTAGTAAAATTATATCACTTGTGTGTTTAAAAGATAGAGTGAGGATAATCTTGCAAATAATTCTATGGAAGCCTGTGCCACAACTCTGGAAACTGAACAAAGAAAGCCTACAGCCTGGGATACAGTACTTCTTAACAGTGAATTGCCCCTTTACAACTGTAAGTAGTATGTGTGGCTTAACACAGGGATAAAAGCATACATACAATCAGATACAAAATTTTCTGCCCCACTCTGCAGCCATAGTACTTGGCACTCAGGAGGGGCTCACTGAGGCTCTGCAAATAAAGCTCAGCTTCATCTCATACCTCATGTAGACCATAAAAGGTTCGGGTTTTGCCTGCCTTCAGAGGAGGTCCAGATCTAAAACGAGAGGAAACATTTGTTTTAAAAACTAATTAGTTGTCTCTGCTCCTTTGGAAAGTGACATATACACACCTTTCGCATTATTACAATACTCCGCTGCTTCTGTGAATTTGCTGCATTTATCAAGATACAGAATTCTCTCAGGTCCGATTTTTCAGATGCAGCACTTCTAAGTCTAGCTCAAAAATCATTTAGCAAACTCCCACACTGGATTTAGTACATATTTATTTGAAAACAACTACAGAGAGCAACGCCTTGGCTGGGTGATGTGTGGCTACAGACGGGCTGCTGAGCACTGGATGAAGGCTGCCTCGACTCTCCCATCTCCCGTAAGGGCCGACCTGACTACAGCGTTCAGCCCGGAGGCTGTTGGGGGTGGGGGTGGGGGGTTCTGTACAGATGGGATACTGGGCAAGTTCCAAACAAAGCAGATAGCAAAGAATAATTATAGCCAGAGGACTGGATGGCCTGGTGCCGCAGCTGATAGTTATCTGTCAGGAAGGCCAGGCTGTCCTGTACTCTAACAGTGGATTTCGGATTAATGAATTAATCACAGCACTTGAGAAGGCAGTCTAGGTGAAGGACTGGGAGTTGAGAAGGGTTGCAAATTCTATTACCCTGGGATTAGACAATTACATAATTATTACACTACGTTCCAACAGGTTATCTATAATCCAAATAATATTTACTTGCAGTGGCTTTATGCTGACACTTCTCTTTCTGCCAAACATGGCCTGCAGCTCAGAAGGAGATGGAAACTCCCACGTTTCTGCACCACCTCTAAATCATAGCTAATCCGAGGGCTCCCAAGCACAGGCCCCACCCAGATCTGTTGAATTAGAATTTGCAGTCTAACTATACCCTCAGGTGATTTTGAGACTTTGAAACTCAAGGCACACCAAGAAAGGAGCTGCACCCATAAGCTGTTTTGAACTAGTCCAGGGACAGGCTGTCCCCCATAAATGAAGGGACATTAGAGGAGGCAGACAGGCTGGTGGGAAGGCAGGCGGGCAGGATGAGGGTAGGCTGAGGAAATCTGGTACTTTCCAGATCTTTCTGGGTCAGTCTCTCACAATATGTTTCTGATTTGAAGTGGCCTGACTTCCCAGAATTGTAGACTCACCCCTACCGAAAGGAAAAGTACCAAAGTGCATTCCAGGGGCAAATACTTTCACTTCCACTGAGAAGACACTGGCCAACTTACTTCCATTCATTTTTATCTACTAACAGTAAAGCATAAAAATTCTCTTTCAGTTTCAGGGCATTTTAAAATCCGGAACCCATAGGTGAATACTTACATGTTCAAAATTTCTCTCAATTTTCCGGATACCAATTTATCGAAATTCTCTCCTGCACTCGTGAACTGCGGCACATCATCTTCTTTGTCTTTGGTATAGATTCCTAAAACAAGACCCTGAGAAAGAACAAGTGAAAAGAAAAACGAGAATAATTAGAATAGATCCCCTGGGGGGACTCAGAGTTCCCCACGTTCCAGAAGAAGCAAATAATTCCACCCAAACTGTGTTCCCCTCAAGGACAAAGCCAGGGAAAAAAAAAAAAAAAAGCAGGTGCTGGGCAGTCAGCTACACTCACATCCTGCCTAAATGTTTCAAATTCCTGCCAAAGCAAGACTGCAGGTACGACCTGTCCTGTGTCTTCATGGTCCCTCCCAAGAAAGGGCTTTCATAACATAAAGGGTTTCCTTTACTTCCAAATAAAGAAGGGCAGAAAGATGTTTTAAGAAAACAAATCCGTTTTTAACCACGTTAGAACTCAAAGGGATTCAGAACATCCACCCCAAAATATGCCACTTGGACATATTGATGATTTTGAGCTAAAGGCACATGAGAAACAGCAGGTGCAGGAAGGGCTGACATCCCACTTTCCACCTAAAAGCAGGGCAAACAATTTCATGTAAGAAAGGTGTTCTCCCTGTACTAAGAAGAGAACATTCTTATCCCCAGAGACTGGGAGTCAGCACCAAAATGGACCCACACAAACAAACCTAGTAAAATAACCCTTATCTTCCACTGATTTCCCCCGTATACTTGCCAGTCACTGTCACCCAATTTCCTGTCCCAGCCCAACCCCCTCTGTCTTGTCACATCCCCACAATTGCTCGTTCTCTGTTTAAAAAGGTATATGAGCTGGGGCGCCTGGGTGGCGCAGCGGTTGAGCGTCTGCCTTTGGCTCAGGGTGTGATCCCGGCGTTATGGGATCGAGCCCCACATCAGGCTCCTCCGCTGTGAGCCTGCTTCTTCCTCTCCCACTCCCCCTGCTTGTGTTCCCTCTCTCGCTGGCTGTCTCTATCTCTGTCGAATAAATAAATAAAAATCTTAAAAAAAAAAAAAGGTATATGAGCTGTTAGGCCTCAAGGTTTACGGGTCTTCATCCTCCTTTCGAAGATTCCCATATACATGTAAAAATACCGAATAAATTTTGTACACTTTTCCCTGTTAGCCTGTCATATATCCGTTTAATTCCCAGGTCCAGCCACAGAATCCAGCAGAGTAGAGGGAAGTTTTACCTTCCCCACAATCTTCAGGTAATGTGGGATGCTACCAAGTAAAGCCAATGGCTGCACCTGGCAATACAAAGACACACTCTGGCCAAGACATAGGCTGAAAGAAAAAGGATGCATCCTCACAGAGAGGCAGCAGGGGCAGGAGCCGAGCCCTGCGCCCAGCACCTAGCAGCTTACCCTGTCATGCCTCAAACAACTGAAGGAAGGAAGTCAACCTGGGAATCACTATTTGTCTTTGCATGGCAACTTTTTGACTTTGAAATGATTTCTGCCTTACGGCAACTCTGTGCATTGGAAAGAACATGTACTCTCATTCCCACAAATGAAGAGACAGAAACCTGGTCTGACCTACCAGCCCACGTGCAACAGAACTGAGCAAAAATGCCGATTACCACCTCTGACAATCCTACATCTTTTCCACAAAATCACACTGGTACTTGGAGCGTCCTTTATCTTCTTCATCAAAAAAACATTTAAAAAATACGCTTCCTTGTAATTTTTCCAGATTCTAATTTTCCTGAGACTGCCCACTGCCCAGAATTCGGTGGAACCAAGTGGGGAACTGAGGACACAGGACCCAGCTGTCACCTGGGAAGGATGTTGCACAGTACTGAAAAGAACACAGGACAAGGCATCTGGTTCCTCTGCCACCCGTGTTACAACTGGAGGCCTGAGCTCAAGCCCTATCTAGAATAGTCCTTGCCAGGGCCATTTTTTTTTTTGGTCCTTAAGCATGATGCCCAAGCTTGTGCTCCTTCCACCGAACCAGTGCCCTTTCCAGATCCTTCACATCCCAATAGTGACCTTCGTAATTTTTTTGAGCTCAATTAGATGGAAAAAGGCTTTTCTCCTGCAAGACGCTCTCCTTTTAATTTCACGACGATGTGGGTCCCCATGCAAAGCCCTTTTCCCTAGAGAGACGCTATTTTCCCTCTAGAAACTCTTTCAGGCAATTCATTTAGTCCCGGAGGACCTGTTGTCCTGGCCTTCCACTTCAGGGGGGGATGGGAGGCGGAGTGGAGCCCGAGATCCGCCGCCTCTGGGACCTTAGAGGACGCTGCACCTCACCAAACGCGGGCTCCGTCCTAGCTACGATGGCAACACCATCGGCATTGTCCTTTCCTGGGGCACAGCGCAGACTAACAAAACAAGGGCTCGGGACATGGCACCGAGTGCGAGCTCAGGACACGGTCGCCACAGCTATCACCCTCTCTGCCGGAGTTCGGAACCTAGCACTCCGCCAAGCAAAAGATGGAAGAACGGACACCTTCGGCAAACAGCTCGGGGATGGAGAGCCCAACGCCACCTGCCCCTGCCAAAGCCCAGCTCGGCAAAGCCAGGGAACTTTTGAGCCGGGTTTTGCAACTTGGCGCAGAAGCTGGGACACCGCCCCGAAGCTCTGGTCGCCCAGAGCGAGACTCCCGTGACCGCCTCTCACCTTCGTCATGTCTGCGGCGGCGAGACCCCGTGCCCAGAAACGCTTCACGCCCAGACGTCGGACGACGACTCGCCCGGCAGCCGGAAGGGGCAGCAAGAACATCTTCCCGGCTCGGCCCCTGCGCCGCCCTCCAGCGAGCACGTGGCGTTTCGGGGGGACGGGCGCCTGCCTGGGGGTGGGGCTTTCGGGGCAGCGTGAGCGCGCTCAGGGGGCGGGGCAAGGGTCCAGGGAGCGTGCCGAGCGGGCATCAGGGGCGTGGCGGGAGGCCGCCAGGGGCGTGGCAGGAGGTCACCAGGGGAGTGGCTTTTGGGTGCGGACCGGCTTGCCCGCGGACGAGCTTGGGCGGGACCGAGCGTGCGTACGCCAGGGGGCGGGGCAGAAGTCAGGGGGCGGAGCGGGAAGGCGCAAGCCCGCACACTGGGCGGTGCTGGGATGGTCGTGAGGACACGGAGGAGTTGCAGAGGCGTGCCAGCGCGCGTGTGCCTGTGCAGGCTGGAGCGAAGAAGCTGGCTCTCAGAAAGGCGCGCTAGGAGGGGCGGAGTCTCGGTTACGTCTACTACGAGGGGCGGGGATGGAGGTGGGGCTCTGGGGACTCCGGGGGAAGCAGCGCACGTGGGGTTTTCCTGTAAAGGCCTAACCGAGTAGTAAAGACTCTCCTATCGAGTTATTTTTATTTATATCCTTTTTTGGAACTTTTTTGAACTTTCATCTGGTCCAGGGGTGTAATAATGTAAGACAGCCCAGATATTGTTTTGGAAAAATAGGAGCTTTGTGAACAGTGCTCAATATTTTAACACAATTTTGCTTTTTAAAAAAATGTTTAGGGGCGCCTGGGTGGCTCAGTCGTTAAGCGTCTGCCTTGGGCTCAGGGCGTGATCCCGGGTTATGGGATCCAGCCCCACATCAGGCTCCTCCGCTGTGAGCCTGCTTCTTCCTCTCCCACTCCCCCTGCTTGTGTTCCCTCTCTCGCTGGCTGTCTCTATCTCTGTCAAATAAATAAATAAAATCTTTTAAAAAAATGTTTAAAAATTTTTATTGTAAAAAAATGCGTGGTTGGGGCGCCTGGGTGGCTCAGTCGGTTAAGTATCCTACTCTGGATTTGGCTCTGGTCTTGATTTTGTGTGAAGGGGTTGGCCCCACCACCTTGGTTCTGCACTGTCCTTCTTCCTCCCTCTCTGCCCCTTCCATTTCTCAGGCTCTCTGTCTCTAAAAATGAATAAATAAAATCTTTTTAATAAAATACATGGTTGAATGTAACTCAGAACATTGAGAAGCACAAGGAGGAAGGCGTAAGGGAAGCTCTCCTTAATGTTCTGTCAGTGTCTGATCCTAATTTTAGCTGAATCTTTGATTTTAGCTTAGGGCACAGGGTGGTGGTGGGGATACACCAACTGCGGTGTGCTTCAAGGACCACAACATTTACATTTTCATATACTTAGTGGGGTAAGGGAGAAGTAAATTTCATAGCACCCAAGTCACTCTTTTGTCCTTACCAAATAGTATTATTGACCACTTTGGGATGTGAGACTTAGCCATCGATCAAACCTTAAGTTTACAAGGTGTTCACTAAATTCTTTGTTAGAAACTGCGGTACCACAGGTTTTAAGTGTCCCTGGCCTCAAGGACTTTATTATGTGGTAGAAGCAAGATACATCATGATTGTAAGAAATAAAAATAGACAGTATTTCATTGAGTGATATGTGTCTATGCTCCAGTTCCTTCTGCCCCCTTCTCGGCTTGACTAAGGCTTTGTCTGATGGCATGTCATCCAGGAAACTTCGTTAACATTCCAGGTGTGGGTTAGATACACTTCCTTTGCTCCCATAGCAGCTTGTCTCAAAGAACTAATTACCTGTAGGTTCATTGTATGTTTCCCCCAAGGCTTTTGTCTCTTGATTTTCAATGCCTAGATCTAGAGTGTAGATGGTGGCTGGCACATACATAAGGTGTTCATATAATGTTTGAATGAAAGCATGATCAAGGTCTAGTGGATATAGCTTTGATAATTGAAGAACAGGATAGGTCTCACTGGTGGTGTTTAGATAGTAAATGCAAAACCAAAAGAGGAAGCTTGAAATGAGCCCGTAGAATGAGAAGGATGTAGATGATTGAGGAGGACATGAAAATATGGAGGAGTGTGAGGTAGGGTGTTGGCTTGGCTTGGCTTGGCGTATGGGGATCAGGCCTGCCTGGAATCAAAGGTGGTTATAAAAGAGAGTGATGCTGGATTAAAGAGGATCTTGAAAGGCTGGAAGCATTTATAATTGATGTGGGAGTTCACATGGACTCGTTAAGTACTTGGAAGGAACTGGGAGAAGTAAAAGTTCTTCTTTAGTGCGATTGATAGAGATTGGCATGAAGGGTACAAAAAGATGGAGCAATGTAGGTAGGGGAAGTTCTGCTTGCCTAGAAACCTAAGCATGGTCCAGAGAGACTGTGAGGAGGCACCTGAGGGTATCTGATTCAGATTCCAAGGAACTCCTTTCACAACTCTGTAAATCCTTAAGCAATGCAAATCCTGTTTATAGACATGATAATGTAGGTCAGTGTGGAGCCCTGGGGTGGTTGAACACGTGGAGATTCGGGGAGAGTGACGTGCTTACTATGAGAGGGTCTGGGAGCTCCACACCCCTTCCCACATACCTTGCCCCACGCATCTCTTTCACCTGGCTGTTCCTGAGATATGTCCTTTTATAACAAGCCTGCAACCTAGCTTCTAGATGACATATACCATTGATTCACTTCTCAGGAGAGAGTGCTCCTTCTCCTCACTCCTCCTCAGGATGAAGTCAGCCAGACATTGGAAACTTGGGTGAAGGATACTCCAAAGCTGAAATCCTTGCAAGATGAAAACTGTGTTCTGTAAACCATAAATACTCAATACTATAAACATTAATGATGAAACACGGAGAAGAGAGATGTCCAGTGAATAATCTGACTGTGAAGGCTAAACATCTAGGGAGTGGATGTTTAGTGATTGTTGGCTGCTTGAATACTGCTTCCCTGCTGAGAAGTCCAACATAGCCCATAGACCATGTGAAACAGCCAAGAGGAGAGGAACTGCAGTCCTGGAGGCAGCAGCCAGAATCAAGCTCCAGATGTGTGAGAACTGGAGTTCACACGACTCCAGCCACAGCCTTTGAGTCTTCTTGCTAAGACATCAAGGAGCAGAGGCAAACCGTCCCCCCTAGACCCTGTCCACATTATTACCTCACGGGATCTGTGAGCATAATAAATATTATAGTTTTAAGCCACTTTTAAAAAATGTAAATCAGAGTTGATGGTGGCTCAGGCTAGGGTGCTGGAGTGGAGGTGTTGAGAAATTGTCAGGTTCTGGGTATATTTTTAAAGTGGAGAGACGCCTGGGTGGCTCAGTCTGTTAAGCGTCTGCCTTCAGCTCAGGTCATGATCTCAGAGTCCCAGAATCGAGTCCCATGTGGGGCTCCCTGCTCAGCAGGGAGCCTGCTTCTCCCTCTGCCTGCCGCTCCCCCTGCTTGTGCTCTCTCTCTCTCTCTCCCTGACAAATAAATAAATAAAATCTTTTGAAAAAACATAAATAAAATGGGACCATCAGAACGTCTTCATGAACTAGAGGTTGGGTGTGAGAAAAAGGAGTCAAAGATGACTCCAGTTTTTGGTCTGAGCAACTGTAAGGAAGAAGTTGCCATCAGTGAGAATGGGAACTGGGATGCCATCAACTAGGAAGGCTGTAGGTGCAGCAGGGTTGCAGGAGGTGGTCAGGGGTGTAAGACGTCCACTAGACATCCAAATGGAGATGTGGGGGAAGTAGCTGGATATATGAGTCTGGAGTTCAGAAGAAAGTTCTGGGTTGGAGATATACATTTGAGAGTCATTTGCATGAAGATGGTACCTAAAGCCATGAGTCCAGGAAAGGGGGGAGGGTGCGCCGTGGGAAGCAAAGGGCCAAGGACTGAGCTCTAAGGGCCTTCAACACAAAGATGTTGGAACCAAGAAAAACCAGCCCAGAGAATAAAATGTAGCAAACAACGGGGTAGGAGGAAAATAGAGAGTAGCTCCTTGAAAAACGCCTTAAGATTTCTGTAAAAGGGAAGAGAGCCTTCCTCCTCCTCTCCCCTTCTCTGTCCTTGGAACCCAGCCTTAGTGGGCGGAGCGTAAACCACAAGACACAGGAAGCTGGTCACCAACTATGACTCCGGCGAATCATTCCTGGGCTGCTAATATTCTGTTACTTTGTTTAGACCACTGTGATTTTGTCCTTTCTTACAATAGCTGCGATTGAATTCTAACCAATACACACAGGTAACATTACAAAGCCTTACTCTATAATTTCAATTTTGCCATCCCGGTAAGCTGAAATGTTTCCCATTTCTTACTGGTTCTCATGCTTACTTTGGTTTTTCTTTTTTCTTTTCCAGACTGGACAAATTCTTGTGGGGGCTTGCTGGAAGTTCAGAATTTAGATAATAACACAAATCACAATGCCACAGCATTATCTGGTTTCCTTTGAGGGTGACTGTAGACAGAGAAAACATCAAATGGGGTGGTCTGAAGGAGGGGGACGTGGTCTGCCACTGCTCCTTAAAACGCACATTTAGGGGTGCCTGGCCAGCTCAGTAAGTAGAGCATGTGACTCTTGATTTTGGGGCTGTGGGTTCTACCCCCACACTGGGTGTAGAGATTACTTTACAAAAACTAAATCTTTAAAAAAAAAAACCATACACATCTAAACTAATATAACATTGTATGTGAATTGTCCTTCAATAAAAATGTTTTTTAAACCTTACACATTTGTATCACAAAAAATAAATTCACAGAGAAGAGTAGTGTTGTGAGGAGTGTTTGAGTTTCATTTGAACTATTATGCACGAAAGCAGGAAGTCATCAATTTATATTGCACTAAATGTATGAGAATCAAAGTGGGAGGAATTTGAGAAAGTTGGCACCAAATTTCCGATTCGGTTCATTAGTATGTTAGCGTCTTTTACCAGGCCTGGCTACACAAGTTTCAGAGCCCAGCCTGGCATGAAAATGTGGGGCCCCTTCTTCAAAATGATCAAGAATTACAGGATGGTGAGAGCAGATCATTAAGCCAAGTGTTGGGCCCTACTAAATGTGGGGACCTATGCGACCACACAGATCACACACCCATCAAGTTGGTAAAATCCCTTATATTAGAGATTTGTGCGCTGACAGCCTCCTGGCTGGAAACCCCTATATGTGGCTCCAGCGTTGGGCACCATGCTCAGCTTCGTAACATTAATGGTGCAGTGGCACCAAAGCCAAGGAAGGGGGGAGGTTGCCTACTGACGGAGAGCTCAAGAGCTTCAAATGCTCCCGAGATTAAGGAGCACAACGACAGAGAACGTTTCGTCATAGTTGTCAAGGAAGAGGCCCTGCATTCACATCTCCATGACAACACCTAGCACGGCTGGTTTGTAATTTTGCCCTAAGTAAGGAACAATTTCATCAGCAAGCAGCGGAATATTTGACTACAGAGGCCTAAACAAACAGCAGTTTGTTTTTCTCATATAATAGCAAGTCCAGTGATAGGTTTTCCCAATGTTAGTTCAGCTGCTTCGTGGTGCTTTGGTGTTCTTGCTCTCTGCTTGCCCTTCCTTCACGGTTGCTTGGGGGAATAGGAGTCCTCTCCGGGCTCAAGGTAGCAGGAAGCAGGAAGACGTGGCACGAGCTACATCTATCTTCCCTTCGTTTCAAACCTCCCAGCAATTCTGATCCCACAGCGGCCTCCCAGCTCAGGTTGCTCTCCTCTGAATTGAAATCTGCTGAGGGCACCACCGCAGAATCAGGCCACCTGCCTGCCCCCACCTGCTGGGAAAGCGAAGTTTCTAGCTGCTCCCTAAGGAGGTGGGACTCCCAAGGGGGGACAGTCCCTAACCAGAGGAGAAGGGTGTCAGAGGTGCTGGGAAGCCAGCAAACCTGAGAGGCCCACAGAGCCCTGTACAGTGGAGCCCCTTCTCCGCATTTCGCTTTCTGTGGTTTCAGTTACCCTCTGTCAAAAGGCAGCCTGGAGGTAGGTGATCCTGACTGGATCGTCTGACGGAACGTCTAACCTAACACTCTGTCATGATGCCTATGTCATTCCCTGCACTTCATCTTGTCCTGCAAGCACGTTATCACCTCACCTCATCACCAGAAAAAGAAGGGTGAGTACAGCACGAGAAGATACTGTGAGAGAGAGACCAGTCACATAACTTTTATTACAGTATATTGTTAGCACTGTCCTATTTTATTAGGACTTACTGTTGTTCATCTCTTACTGTGGATGATTTTTTGTAAATTAAACTTCATCATGGGGTGTAGGTCTATAGAGTTCAGGACTATCTGGTTTCGGGCACCCATAATCCTCGCTATTATGTAGCTTTGCGTGCAGTTTTAAAGAAATTCTTAAACAGAGGCTTAAACATATTAGAGACTTACCTTCTCATGTGAGTGAAGACAAAGGCTGGTACAGCGGCTGCCTAAAATTATCAGAGGCTCAAATTTCTTCTGTCTTTCTGCTCTACCATATTTAGTGTTAAGCAAATGACATCTGTTGCCTAATACCCGGAGGAGTCCAAGCACTTGTTCTGCCCACCCGGTCTTGGTCTCAGGGTTGTCAAAGAAAAATGCAATGCAGTCAAGCTCTGGAGGGAGCAAAGCTTTACTCACATAGAGAAGAAACAGCAAGGTCAGCTTCAGTAGTGGGGGTCCGTCCCCCATGGCCTATGGGTTTCCCTGAGAGCCAAGGCGGGGCAACTGGCCTACCAGCACCCCTCTCTTGCCTCAGGACTGAGACCCCTCCCCTTCCTCCGTGGAGTCTGGAATACTGAAAGCTGGGGGGAGGCCTGTGGGCCATGGATTGACACACATGCTTCAGAAGAACAAAGGAACATACACGGAGCCTGAAACAGCGAAAGATATCCCCATACAAGGTGATGAGTCCAGCCTAGGCTGTGTGGGTTCTTTATCTAGGTAAGAATGTGTTCCAGGTGCAAGCCCCATTCTTAAGCGGTCAAGTGGGGGTTGAAAGACTACACCAGAGAGGTCCTCTCCCACTCGTTAATGGAGAGTCTGTATCCTCAAGGTCATCTGGCTGCAGGAAAGTCAGCCATTATCTCTGCCTTCCAGACAGGAGGAAGGGTAAAGACAAAGCCCCCAGCCCTGCCCCTGCCCCACAGCTGAGTCATTTCCTTTCCAAAATGCTTTGAAAGCTCTGCTCAAGCACTTCTCCTTACAACCCACTGGCCATCCCTATCTGTAAGAAGGGCTGCTACCCAGGGTGAAAATCTGGGTTCTAAAACTCAACAATGAAAGGGAGACTGGATGTTGTTTAGGCAACAGGGTCTGCCCATTTCCCAAAGGAATTCTCTCTTGCTGCCCTTGTTACATCAGCTGCTCTTTGTCTTTGTTCTTTAACATTGTAGAGGAGGTAAAATTTCTCCTTTGCCCTTTTAGGGTATCTGGCTGGAACTGAAAATTAAACTGACAGCAGATTAACAGGAGAAAAGCATACAAATTTCATTTATTAATGTTGACATGGGAGCCTTCACAAGAAAAACAGAGACCCAGAGAAGCATTTCGGGCTACAAGCTTGTACACTAGGTTGTGAATGTTGTTTGAATCAATGCAACTCGAACAGAGCATATTGTAAACGCTGAGCAATTTCATTGTTGTGTACGCACCTAAGATTAATGTTCTAAAATAATACATGTGAGACTTTGAAATTTACATTTTAATGAAATATCCCTAGAAGACACATTCCAGTTCGAAGGAATCTCATGTGCAACGATAACTGACAAATTTATCTTTTTTGAAAAAGATTTATTTATTTATTTTGAGAGAGAGAGTGAGAGAAAGCAGGGGGAGGGGCAGAGAGGGAGAATCTTTCACACAGACTCTCCATTGAGTGAGGAACCTGACCTGGGGCTCAATCCCACAACCCATGAGATCATGACCTGAGCCGAAACCAAGAGTTGGAGGCTTAACCAACCGAGCCACCCAGGCGCCCCCCTCCCCACCCCCCTTTTTTTTTAAAAAAGATTTTATTTATTTATTTGAGAGAGAGAGCACAAGCAGGAGAAGGGGCAGAGGAAGAGGGAGAAGGACAAGCAGACTTCCCACTGAGAGGGGATCCTGTCGTGGGGCTCAATCCCAGGACCCTGAGACCATGATCTGAGCTGAAGTCAGATGCTTAACTGCCTAAGCCACCCAGGTGCCCCTGACAAATTTACCTTTTGAATGAAGTGATGATAGCTACTACATATTAAGAATCAATTATATTAAGAACAAATAGAGGCTGAACATTAACTTAACATGGATTTTTTAACATTGATCTTATTTCCCATCTCCTTGGATTTTGCTCTTAAATTTCTTATTTCTGCTATCAGAAATTTTAATTTCCAAGGGCTCTTTCTTTTCTCATTGATGCAATATTTACTACTATTTTTCTATAGCCATTAATGATGCTTTCTCTGAAGTTTGCTTCTACTGTGAATTGTCTGTTTCCTCTGAGAACTATCTTACTTGTTTTAATCTCTTCGATGTGGGTAGGTTTCCTCAAATGCCTGGTCATCTTTGGCTGTCTAATAATACATAAAAGTGAGGCACCGAAAGGCTAAGTGGAACCTCTTTGATAATTAGCAGCTGTCACTCAAGGGTGATTAGGTAAGACCCAGTCATTTCATTGGGACATCCACGAATGTCAAAATTGACAAGCCTTTTCTCTTGGGTTGCTTCTTTTCCTCCAAGAGGATCCTTCAATTTCCTGTCTGTCCTTCAATAGCCTGACGGCTAGATTTTTGGAGCATGCCAGGAGGAACGTGTCTTGACTTACATAATTCGGCCTATAGATTTTCACTTAATTTCCCTATTTTCAATTACATGCATCCCCCTGCTGGGTCTGGGGCCCCCCAATCTGGAGCACCTCTGATTCAATCCCTTTACAGAGAAAGTCTAGCCTTCTATGAAATTGGGGAAGAGGCATTTATGTGGGGGAGCATGAATATAATGTGTAAAGATTTATTGAGATACCATTTCATGTTTCTGTGTGTATTTTCCTCATTACTGTGTAATTTGGTCTCGTGGTCTCTCTGTCATTTAAGGATTAAGAGGATAGTTCTCAATAGAGCCATAACACAGACTGCATAATTTACTACTCCTCAGGCCACTGGAATGGAATTTTGCTCTGTGTGTTCATTCATTTATTCAGCAAATATTTATTGATTACCTAGTTTGTGCGAGGCACTGCTCTAGGTGCTGGGAAGTACAGCAGTGAAGAAGAGAGTCAAGAGTGTCCTGAGCTACACGAGCCCCAGCATCTACCTATTTACTTCATTCGTTCTCTTAACAAACATTTTCAGAGCTTACGATATGGCAGGTGATGAGGTAGCATAAATAAAAGACACAATCTGCCTTCACTCAGCACGTCGTCCAGGAAGGAAGAAAGACCACTAAACAAGGAGATGCCAAGGGTATGTGATGAGTGAGGGCTGTGATAGGGAAAATACAAGAGGAAAGAGTAAGAGGCTCTCACCTGATTTGTGGGTCAGGAAAGTTCTCCCAGAAAAATTAACATTAAAGCTGAGACCTGTACGATGGGTAGGACTGATAGAGGTGAAGAGAGAGGAGGTGGGTGAAGGGCTTGTGGACAGGCATGAGTGTGTGGCTGGTCTTCCAAAGAATTGAGAGGTCTGTGTGGCTGCAGTGTAGACAGCGAGGGAAAATGGAGCTGTACAGGTAAGCAGGGTTCAGTAGTTGAAGAATCGTATGCCGGGGAGAGCTGATGTGGCTTGTACTGCATGGTGGCTGGAGCAAAGGAGAGACCTAGAGAATTATCACACACGTGAGGTAGAATCAAGATGACGTGGTGAGGGACTGGATTTGAAGAGTGAGGGACAGTGAAGATATAAAGGTGACTCAGATTTCTAGCTTAAGCAGCAAGGTGGATGTCCTGCTTTCAACTGAGAAAGAGGACTCAGGAGGAGAAACAGTCCTGGAGGACGGGGTTAAGCAAAGAGGCAGTAGGAAAAACAGTTCCATTTCACCCAAGTTGAGTGTGTAGTTGGAGACATCCAAGAGGAAATATGCACTAGGCAGTGGATGCACGGGTCTGGAGCTCGGGTGAGTCATCCTGGCTAATGATACCAATTTTGCAAACATCGACATATAGCTGAAACCAGGGGAGAGGATAAGAATGCCCAAGCAGAGTATTTGTACTTAGATAATATGAGGTCCATATGCATAATCTTGAGGAAGTCCAATATTTATGAAACTGGAAGAGGAAGCGACAGAGAAGGAGTGGCCCCAGAGGTAGCAGGTAAAGATACTGATTAGAGGACAAGAGTGGTCAACAAGCTCAAATACTGGGGAAAGGTGAGTCAGCAGGAATAAGGGCTGCGAAGAGTCCAACAGATTATGTAATGTGGAGGTTACAGTTTACCTTGGCAAGAGCAATTGCAAAGGTGTATTCTATCCTCAGTAGATTCTCTAAAAATGTAGGTTAGCTCATGTCACTCCTGTGCTCAAAACTCAGTGAGGTCTTCCCAATCACTCACTTTCAGACTTAACAGTATCTGACAAGCGATCTGGTCTCCTCCACCTCCAACCAGTTATCTCCTGGGCCTTGTCTCCCATGACTCCTTCTATTCCCATCACACTTAACCTCCTCACCATTTCTTGAAAAAGCCAGGGAGGCTCCTGCCACAGGGCCTTTGCAATTGCTGTTTGATCTGTCAGAGATGATGCTCCCAGATTTCTGCCAAACTCACCCCTTTGCTTTCTTAAGGTCTTTGCTCAAATATTGCTTCTCAGTGAGGCCTTATCTGACACTCTATTTAAATCACCTATTTCCATTCAAGCACCCTCATGGTTTTGTTTTGTTTTTGTTTTTTTTAAGGTGGGTGATGTCAAGCATGTTTACGTGTTGTAGGGGAGGAGCCAATCACCAGAAAGAGGGATAATGCAAGGGGGTGGGGTGGGGAGCAGAGTCCTAAGGAAGCAAAAGGAGCAGCCCTGGACTGGAAGAAAGGGACATCCCTTGACTGAAGAGCCGTGCTAGTAACCGGAGGAGGAAGGAAAGAGTGAGGTCAGACATAGGTGGCTTTATAGGTTTGATGGCAGGAACTTAATGGCTTAATGGCTTTTCTTCTCACCAGTAAATAGAGAATGAAGGCCATGCTGAGAGCCAAGTGCTCTGAGATCAAAGGGTTTTGAGGTCACATACAGTTAGTTGGGAGATGCTTCTTTTTTTTTTTTTTTTAAAGATTTTATTTATTATTTTTTGACAGAGATAGAGACAGCCAGCGAGAGAGGGACACAAGCAGGGGGAGCGGGAGAGGAAGAAGCAGGCTCATAGCAGAGGAGCCTGATGTGGGGCTCGATCCCATAACGCCGGGATCACGCCCTGGGCCGAAGGCAGACGCTTAACCGCTGTGCCACCCAGGCGCCCCAAGGGAGATGCTTCTTCTTAATGCTACATCCCAGGTATGAGCTCCTTAAAAGTTTAGAAAAAATCCTAGGGTGAAAAAGAAAACTGGCCACACTCTGTGGCTTGAACAAATGAATTTATGTGGTGAAGGATTTAATGTTTTGCCCTCCACACGTATTTCTAAGCCCTCCCCTCACCTGTCCAGAGAACAGAGTTCTTTGCACACCCCTTTGGGAGGCTCTGGAATAGAAGACAGCTGCCACAGGACATGCGTGGGCTTTCACCCTCACCACCCGAGGCAGAAGTCCAGTTATGTGTGGGATCAGAGTATTATGATCAGATTTCTTGTAAAATTTCCTAATATTTAAAAAGTATCCCAATAGGGTGCCTGGGTAGCTCAGTTGGTTAAGTGTCTGACTCTAGATCTCAGCTCAGGTCTTGACTGGGGTCATAAGTTTGAGCCCCGGTTGGGCTCCATGTTGGGTGTGGTGGCTACTTAAGGAAAAAATAAAATAAAATAAAAAGTATCGCAATATAATTTGGCTTATGCATGAGTTATGCCAAACTGATATTTAAAAATGAATTAGCATTCTTATATGAACAGTGGATTTGTTCTAAAAGTGGTAATACAGAGCAGTGGAGAAACAACAGCCTTTTACATAAATGAAGAAGCCCATTGATCTCAATCAATGAAGCATGGCCTAGTGGGTATGCATCTGGGGAAAAAGGGAGTTTTGACCCTTACCGCACAACAAACACAAAAATAATTTCCAAGCAAATGTGAAAGGTCAAACAATAAAATCTGTGTAAGATAACATAGGAGACTATTCAGATGAACTTGGGGTAGGCAAAGATTTCTCACACAGGGTACAAAAAGCACTAACAATAAAGGAAGTTTGATAAATTCAGTTACATGAAAACGAAGAACTTCTGTCCAACAAAAGACATTAAGACAGTGAAAAGGCAAACCATAGCTTGGGAAAAGATACTTGTGATCCATGTAATCAGCAAAGGATTAGTAACCAGAATAAATAAATACCACCCATCAATTACTGACAGGCGATGCAGTAAAACTGGACTCTGGAGTCAGACTGTCTGTAGCTCCTCTCAGCGTGCTTCCCTGTCTCCCTTTCCTTATTGTAAGGCGTGAATAATAGTATGCCCACCTCCTGGGCTCGCTGGGAGAATTAATTGACACAGATAAAGTACTTTGAGTAGAGTTTTGCACATTAAAAGGGCACGATGAAAATTAACAATTATTATGGGTTCTCTACATTTTCAAAGAGGTGAAAGCTTGACGCAGAGGATTTGGTATTTCGTGTACGCCCCTCATCAGAGCATGCTTTGGTAATGCGAGGGACTCGCTGTACATCACATTTCCTCTTACACAGCAACCGTGTGTGCACACCCCATGGGAGGTGACACCAGCAAAGGTGACCCACCCCTTCCATAGTAACTGAGAGGCATTCCGGCCTCACCACCAAATACCTGCAATGATCTTGCCTGTATTCTCCTTCACCCTATAATTTTGACACCTTTATGATACCCTTAAACAAGATCACAGCGTCAGTTGCATAATTGTGCAATTCACTTCTTTTTTTTTTTTTTTAAAGATTTTATTTATTTATTCGACAGAGATAGAGACAGCCAGAGAGAGAGGGAACACAAGCAGGGGAGTGGGAGAGGAAGAAGCAGGCTCATAGCAGAAGAGCCTGATGTGGGGCTCGATCCCATAACGCCGGGATCACGCCCTGAGCCGAAGGCAGATGCTTAACCGCTGTGCCACCCAGGCGCCCCGTAATTCACTTCTTTTACTAGTATTATATTCAACAGTTTTACAGATATATACAGAATTCCTGGAGAACATTTTAGGCTTGCCCTTAATCTTGTTAGGAGTTTGCGCTTGTATAGGTGTTTATCTGAAAGGAAATGCTTTTCTCAACTTCACCATCTCCACATGGAAGCAGGAGAGCAAGGTTTTTGTCTCACAGAGTCCAAGAATGAATCTCCCGGGCAAAGGAGAGTGAGGAAAGCGATAGAGTTTTTATTAATCAAGGATACCGAAAAAGCTCTCGAGAGAGAGGGGTCCCAACAGGGTTGCCAATGAGGGCTTTTCATTGGCGTTCTTTTATTTAGAATAGAGTAAGAAAATTGTGGCCTTACAACTCTTAGGACGTCTTTGGTTGAGCAAGGATTTATGATAACATTTTTAATGGTTAACTTCTCCTTTGAGGCCTGGTCATTTTCTGTGATCATTTTTTATTTTCTGTGGTCACAATGTAATTATTTGAAAAACATTGTAACCCTGGCAGTTGGGACAGAGTATTCTGATTTTTCTTCCTGATCTTCGTCTTTGTTCTCAGTGGCCCTGATCTTCGTCTTTGTTCTCAGTGGCGGCATACCTGAAATACCTCAGAACCTAGTTGGGGCCCCTATTGTTTCCCTACCTGAAGTCTCATCCTTTCCCTATTCAATACAGGTGGTCTTGTGAGCCACTGTTCTTTCTGGGGGCAGGGACTCAAGTTCAAGGCACCCCTGCCAGGGAAGCATTTTCCTTGGCAGTGATTCACCAGGCAATTTTCTCCAAGTTCTGCCATAGGTCAGCAGGATTTCACTGGCATCACTGGTGTAACAGAAATGCTTGTAAAGCCAGCACCTCTCTGGCTGTTCTCATTAATCCCTCTTCACTCCCTGGGAAGTGGCCTGTGTAAGCCAGAAGTGATCGTTAACAAGCAGACCCACGTTTATCAAAGTGTGGTGGTGGCCCATGTGGGTAAGTCTCCCCCGAGCAGCTTGTTAAAAATGCAGAGTTCTAGATCTCACCCTAGACCCTCTGAATTAAATCTCTGGGACGGTGAGTTGAAAAGTTTGCATTTAAAATAATCTTTCTGGGTGAGTCTGAAATTTAAGAACTACAGAAAGGTATACTTCTGAGTGCCATAGAATCTGCTTCTAGAATTAGAAAATCAATGCCCAGCAATGGTGGTAGAATACAGTTTGTGCAAAGTGGGGGCCAGTTGAATCTACAGATTACATTCCGGCAGGATGACTATGTGAAGTGGGTGGACGGGCGTCTGGAGAGGGTGAGCATGCCACATGTTGCAATCAACCATTCCCTAGAGCTAAGGGGAAGTTCTGCTCGGCCTCTGAGAAGTGAATTACTCAGGAAAATAGGTTTATTTCATCCTTATCAATTCTACCAATGAATAAACGTATAACTAATTTCCTGTATCTTGAGCTTTCTGTTTAAGAGATGGATACTCTTGGGCACCTGGGTGGCTCAGTTGGTTAAGCGACCGCCTTCGGCTCAGGTCAGGGTCCCGGGGTCCTGGGATTGAGGATTGAGTCCCACGTCTGGCTGTCTGCTCATCAGGGAGTCTGATTCTCCCTCTGCCCCTCCCCCCGCTTGTGTGCTCTCTCTCTCTCAAAAATAAATAAACAAAAAATCTTAAAAAAAGAGAGAGATGGATACTCTTCTTACATCTAGGGAGTGTACAGATCAGCCTATAGATTGGGGTAATTCTGCACTTACATGTGAACCCTCAGGCAGAAGTTTCTTCTGAGCTTACGAACTAATAAGCCTGCTTTGGTCATTCTTGAGGCTGTTCACGGACCACCACCAGAAGACCTAACCTCAAGTACACAGAATTGCGTTGGGGTCCTGTAAAAAAATGCAGTTTGTGATTCAGTGGTTCCGGGGTGAGATCTGAGATGCTGCGTTTCTAACAAATTCTCTGCTGAAGCTGCTGAGGCAGGTCCACGGACCACACTGAGTAGCAGCCTCGCTGGGTTAAGATGCACCGTCTTATTTCTGGTCTGCAGAGAGCTGTTGCTGAGACTCTGTGGTCCCAGTTCACCGGAACTGGACAGCTGGTGGAGGCAGGTCAAGACCCATCATCCCAAGCAACGCAGACCGGACTTTGCTCCCCCAGCTCCTGACATGAATGTGTGCTGGTGGCTGATGCATCATGAAGCTCCCCTCCCTTTCATGCCTGATTCTGGTCTTGTAAACCAGCTAGTTCTTTCTCTGGAAAAACAAATTTGGAGTTCTGTCCTGCCTCCCCCCAACCACATCCTGAACTGTTGACAATGATGATGACTGCTATTGAACATCTCCCAAGCCTTCAATGGCTCAGTGGTGTCTGGATCCCATGGTGGTTGTTCTCTTTATTTTCCAGTTTTGCCTCAGCATTCAGACCCATTGAGCTTTCCGTTCCTCAGACACATTCTGGTTCCTGGTCCTAATCACCCCTTTTGGGTAGGAGTCTCACCTGAAGCAACTGGCCTTCCTGCACCTCCCCAGTCATCCAGCCTGCCTAGCGAGGGGTCCAGTCCTGCTAGTTTCTAAGAGCCGGGTCTATAGTCATCTACCCTCAATCATGTGCCTTTTAAAGAACTTCCTTGCATCTGTCTACACCCATAAGCTAAGAGTAGAGAAGACTAATTGTTATCTCTTAATCTCATCTTGGTCAGGTCTGGGATTTTCCTCCAATAATTCCCTGAATTGGGGCACCTGCCTGGCTCGGTCCATAGAGCATGCGAGTCTTGATCTTGGGGTTGTACGTTCAAGTCCCATGTTGGGTATAGAGATTACTTAAAAAAATAAAATCTTAAAAAAAAATTCCCTGAACTTTATGTTCTTGGAGAATAATCTTCCCTTATAATGTGAGCAACAGTCCTGAGGAATGTTGTAGGGTGCTTGATTTGTTTTTTTACCATGAAGGTCTTTAGTGGATGGTAACTCTCGTGCCCTTCTCCAGCAGTTGGAGCATCTCTATATACTTTCCAGAGACAAACCGTTCTCAGTAGTTGAAATTTTGAATAAACTCCTTTCTCTAATAAAATAGCAATGACTTTTAAAAACTGTATTATTGGAATTGTCAATATGTCAGGTATATGTCTTCCACAGTCTTCATATTTCAAAGGTTTCTTTTCTTTTCTTTTTTTTTTTAAGTTGTTTAATTCCAGGAGTGCCTGGGTGGCTCAGTCAGTTAGGCGGTTAAGCATCTGCCTTCAGCTCTTGTCATGATCTTGGGGTCCTGGGATCGAGCCCCGCATTGGGCACCTTGCTCAGCGGAGAGCCTGCTTCTCCCTCTGCCTGCAGCTCCCCCTGCTTGTGCTCTTTCTCTCACTATCTCTCTCTCTATGTGTCAAACGAATAAATAAAATCTTTAAAAAAAAAAGTTGTTTAATTGCAATTTGGTCTCCACAATTTGGGCTAATTAAATTTAAGTCCTTAATCATTCAGACACTGTATATTTTCTGTGGCCCCACCCACAAACTTGAGTGTATCAGTAATTCTCAAATGTCAACTCTCAGCTATCAGCTGGGGAACTCAAAAGACACACACACACACACACATGCACGTGCACACACACTCACTCTGGAATCTACCTTCCCTCCTCTCTTCCCTCTCCCACAATAGATTCTGAATCAGTTTTTAAAAGCTCACCAGGTAATTTTGACCATCATCCATGTTTGGAAACTATTGAGATGGTTCCTTGTGCCTATCTATCTATCAATCATTTATCTATCTATCTATCTATCTATCTATCTATCTATCTATCTATCTATCTAATTTATCCTGCTTTCTTTATTCCAGAAAAGATTTAAGATATTGACTTAATTAAATACACTATCTTAGGAAAATAGCCACTTAAGAAAATAAATAAAAATATCAATAGTAGTTAAATTTTTACCTCCTTTCCCCTAATTTGGGGTTTTCCAAATTTTCTTGCCATGTATTATTACAATGATAATAACTTTTAAAGAGTAAATTTTTATGAATAAAAAAATTGATCCAGTGACTTCTCATGGTTGCCCTATCTACTCTTTTATCCTTGGTGAGTTATCAGTTAACCAAATATTTTTATTTTTAGGACCCTGTTCCCTCAGAAGACTAAAGAGGCATACTTTTATGGCTACGACTACAGATTACTGGTAAGATGATAGACCTCTAAATTTCTAACAGTTTCTGTCCCTTTCTGTCTGACAACACCCCCACCCCCCAGAAATGATGCCCCTTCTACTTAGCCAGCAGTGGTATATGTAAAATATAAAAAGGGCTTTCCTTCTTTGATTGTAACTTGAAATTGAAATGTAGCCTACTAGATTCATAAAATGAATCTGAGTTGGAAGACCCGGTCAACATCCCCTGTCCCCCTCACAACCACACCCCAGAACACAATGTGTTTATTGCCTGTGGATTGCTTCCCCCTGGTGGTTAAAGGTGGTCATGCCATTTCAGTTTTTAAAAGTAGTTTAACTTCAGAATCACAGTTTTACACGTTTTTGCACATCGTCAGTTGCTCTGACTATGATTATGACAACCTATGCTTTTGTGACAATATCACATAATATCAAGGCTGAAACAGCCCAGGATTTTAACAAAACAACAATATCTACAGGCAGGCGAAGCTCATTGCTTCTCTAATTTCTTTTGACTCACTGTTTCAAGTGAAACAACTTATCTCTGATTTACAATACTCCCACTGCAAAGAAATCGTACAGAAATGCATGTAATAATGCAAAGTGCCACTCTCTGGCTATAGCCGTCAGTTACAGAACAAAACAAAACAAACCAAAGGGATCTGGACACAGCTTACTACCAGATCCAAGATTTGGTAAAGGGTTCATGCCTAGAAAACAGTCTGTCATTTCGAGTCAGGTTCTTCTAAAGAACCTCAACAAGGGGTGTCTGGGTGGCTCAGTCAGTTAAGCATCTGCCTTCATTTCAGGTCACGATCTCAGGGTCCTGGGATCGAGCCCCACATAGGGTTCCCTGCTCAGCAGGGAGTCTGCTTCTCCCTCTGTGGCTCCCCCTGCTTGTGCTCTCTCTCACAAAAAAAAAAAAAAAAAATAGAATCTCAATGAGCTCAGTCCAGTTTTAAAATCATCCTTTAGTGTCCTGGAGAAAGTAGATGTAATTATAAATTTTTCTTTGAAATACTGCTTTTAAACCATTCCCAAGGGGTGTTTGCATATAGTACATCACTTTTATCTGATCCCTCAGAAACTCTGCAAGGTAGACAGGGAAGGTATTATTATCTTGTCTTGTCTTTTTTTTTTTTTTCTGGTTGAGGGAAGAACACACAGCAAAAACAGTTCCAGAAATGGGACAAGAATCATAGTTGTCCCGGTGTTTGTGAAATACTTCAGATTCAATATTCAGTTTTTGGTTGTGTGTTATTTGGATGTCTCACCCACAGGGACATCCTAAGATGTAACTCATCCCAAACCACTCCTTCTCCTGGATTCCTGTGACAGTTAATGCTATCGCCATTAGCAACCCCATCAAATGAGAAATCTGGGAGGCCTCCAGAATCCTCCTCCTTCCTCTGCCCCCACTTGCAACCAACAAGTCTTGTTGGTTTTCCTAACCCTCCTTCACATCCTGTTACTCCCCAGTATTACTCCCCTACAGCTACCATAACAAAGTACCACAGCCTGGGGGGCTCAAACATCGGAAGTTTATTTCTCAAGGTTCTAGAAGTTCTGAGGTCAAGGTGTCATAGAGTTGATTTCTTTCTGAGGCCTCTCCCCTTGGCTTGGCTGTCTTCTCCCTGAATCTTCACAGGATCTTAATATCTGTCCTAACCTCCTCTTCTTATAAGGAGACATACCAGGCATATTGGATTAGGGCCCGCCCTAATGACCTCATTTTAACTTAATTACCGCTTTAGAGGTCAATCTTCATATACAGTTATATTCTGAGGTCCTGGGGATCAGGACTTTCAATATAAGAAATTTGGGGGTGCTGCAATTTAGTTCATAACCACTCTTTTATCTTTCTGAACTGGTTGATGGCTGCCTCCTTCTGCCCTTCACTTTGCAATCTGTTTCCACCTGTATCTTCTGCTCCAATTTACTATCTACAGGGATCTTTCTAATACACGAGTCTGATCGTGTCTGATCGTGCCATCTCCCCTGTTTCTAATCCTCTGATCAAGCCCATGTCCCTTCACAGGATGTAGGAAGAGCTCTGGGCACCAGCCCCACCTTTTGCACCTGCATCCTTCTCTTCATGGTTCTTGTCCTGCACTTGACCCCCACTGATGCCATGTGACAGGGCCATGCTGTTTCATGCCTCGGTGCCTTTGTTTATATCTACACCCTCATTCTACGACCTTTTTCTTCACCAGCCTACCTTTTCCCATTCTTCAAAACTGATAGCAAGCAAATGGGAGCCTTTTCTAGTTCCTATGGGCAGCCACAGCTCTGGCTCCCAGAACGACCTGTGTGTTGGAGTGCATCTTGGGGCGTTATGAGGGACTGAACACGGGAAGAACAAGATCACTTACTGTTGGAACAATTTGTCAAGGAAATGATGATCCGGCTCTGACATTAGAAACAAGCTGTCCCCTGCACTTTGGAAGATGTCACCTGCCTCAGACCAGGTGGCCGGTGTGAGCCCATTACTTCATGGTCTTCCACAGACAAACACTTTTCTTCCCATTTATGGCTGGCTGTCTAGTTATTTTTGTATCATATACAGTTGAACTTTGGCTCATACCTGTGAGGCTGGTAATTTATGGAGATATTCATTTACATTTCCTTTTACCTACCCTGTCGCTATCCCCATTCCAGCTGATCGTGGGCCCCATGTCTCTTTGCCCTGGGAGATTTGTGGCAGTGGAGAAACAGAAGGGTAATCACACTGACTTCCAGTGCTCTGGGTTTTCTAGGTTGTGAATTGTGCCAACACATCTGCTCAAGGGTTCAGTCAGAGAGGTGGCCCTGTTTTCACATTTGCACAACCCCAAGCTCATCACAAAGGACAACCCTGTCTAAAATAATATCACGTGCTATCTTCCATACCAGCAGCTTTATTGGAAACTTCACCCTCACGCCAGCATGTGATTACTATCAGTGATTTTACTTCCAAATCCTACCACTGCCTGTGGGAAGCTGTGTCAGGAACCAACTTTGTCCAGCCCCCAACCCCATGTCATAATCAAATGGGATGTTTGTGTTTTTCCTTCCTGGTCTGTAAACTGCCCAAACAATATCCCATTCATCTTTGTATCCTCAGGACCCAGTGCTGGACACGTAGTAATTATCCCAAAATACTTATTGAAAATTAAGTTAAAATAATCATATCAATGGGAGGACAGCACAGGGGCATCCCAAGTAAATATTGGAAAATATTTTTAGTGCGAAGCTTTTGTCATTGGAGATGGGAGACTGGAGGTGAAGGTACAGATGAAACAAGATTAGCCATGGGTTGACCATTGGTGAAGCTGGGAAAGGGGACTGCATTATAGTAATCTCTCTGCTTTAAAATAGATTCAAAAATTTCCCTAATAAAAAGTAAAAAAAAAAAACCCAGAAGTCCCTTTGTTTATAAACAGGCATGAGAAAGAAGTGTTACTGTTATAATGAAGATCTTCCAGAACTTATTTTTTGCATTTTGTCACAATGGCCCTTAGTTGAGGAACAATGGCAGTGACTTCCACATCTGCTGGGGAGAAGCTCGGAAGAGGATGTCACTGGTGTGGCTAGTCAGCCCTTGAGATGGTGTCACAGGTTCCCTAGGATAAAACCTTCATTTAGCTGCAGAGGGAACAATTGAGTATTAGAATGGTAGAATGGTCATTGTTACATGCTGTCCTTTGGCTCAAATTTCGTAAACAGATTCATCTTTAATGATGGTATGAGTAAGGGATATAGGATCTGATGGGATTGCCTGAAATCCCAGACCTGGAAATTTCCACTGCAGTGGGATGTCATGAGATTCAATACTGACATAGCCATTAAACTTATAAAGAACAAAACTATGTGGAAATAAAAAAATAGGCTTGATATTTTTATGTGAGGAAAGGGGAAGGACGATAAGTACGTGTGTACTCTATTCGGGATGAGAGACACAATGATGGCGTACAAAAGTTAGTGTTGGGACATGATGTGACGACGTGAACAAACCTTGAAAACAGACTAAGTGGAAAAGCCCAGTCACAAAAACCCCATGCTGTGTAAATCCATTTATAAGAAATGTCCAGGATAAGCAAACCCGTAAGACAGAAAGTAATTTAGTGGTTGCCGGCACTGGGCTTGGAAGAGAGGGAGAAGAATGCTGGGGTACACGGTCTCCTTTTGGGGCCACAAAAATGTTCTAAAGTTGTGGTGATGTTTGCACAATTCTGTAAACATTCTGAAAACCATTGAGTCATATACTTTATTTATTAATTTTTTGAGTTGTGTCTTTATATGACCGCAGTTCACGATGTATAAATTAATCCTCAATGAAAGTGTTAAAAATGTTGGGGTTTTGGGATGAAAGGTTTCTTTTTTAAATTGTCTTATTACAGCATGATGTAATTCATTACATTAGCTTTTCCACAAACAGTGCACAATTTATGGTCACTCACAGTGAAAATCTGGCAAGGATGCTTCCCATTCACCAATGATAATGAATTTTTATTAAAAGAAAATCCCAGAGAAGGTGTTTCTGATGAACTTCAAAACCAAAGTTAAGTTCAATGAGTTGTTCACTGAGTATTTGACAATTAAGCACCTAATGACAATGACGTGGTGCTCGGTTTTCTAGCGGATGCCGCACGGTCTGCGGATGCCATCTCCTCTCTTTCCTCCGTTGCTTTGTCAAGGAGGAGGTGCGCAAGGACAGTTTTCATACTAGTTGGTCCAGGGCGGGTGAGCAGTGGTCCCCAATCCCGGATGAGACTTGCTGTGCGAGAGGTAAAGGAGTACTCAGAGAAGTGTGGACACGTCAACAAGGAGCTACTAGAAGGCACTCTTACCGGTCACATTTGGAACGATTTGAGCATCAAAATAAGTAATGAAATAGGAATGGGTAATAAACCATAGAGTAAAATAGGCATCTGGGAGTCCATACTGATAAAATATATGAATGAATATATAGACTCTACCTTACAGTAAAATGCCAACTAATACATGTAGAAAGAATAATGGAATTAGGAAAAGAGCCATTTGGTAACTATCATACTAACAATTGATTTAGGCAGGAAACATCAACAGATGCTGAAACCAGTGGGTGAGAATTTGATGGGAAATAAGCTGTTTCCATAGTCTTGAAATATCTCTCAAGAAAATACTGACTAATTTGAATGGGAAAGAGAGTAACTACAGTGGAGAAATCTGATAATACCACTCTCCAAGTGATCAAAGTTAATGCCACCAGTAATAGGACAAAAAATATCAAATGCCTCCTGTAGGATGTACTGACAATGGTCCCCACATCATGCCAGAGGTCATTCCTGCTGAGAATGCACAGGTAAATCTAAGGAAACCCAAACTGAGGGAGAGTCTATGAAACAAATGTCCTGTGTTCAAAATAAGTCAAGGTCATAAAAGACAAAAAGGACTGAGGGATTGTTCCAGTTTAAAGGAGACTAAAGAGATGGGATACTATATGCAACTTGGACTCTGCATCGTCTTAAAAAGAAAACAAAACTGTAGGGGCACCTGAGTGATTCTGCCGGTTAAGCATCTGCCTCTTGATTTCAGCTCAGGTCGTGATCTCAGAGTCCTGGGATGAAGCCCCATGTCAGGCTCTGTGCTCAGTCTGCTTGAGGATTCTCTCTCTCCCTCTCCCCCTCCCTTGCTCACTCTCTCTCTCTCAAATAAATAAATAAATTTAAAAAAAAACACCAAAAAGCAAAAAACAAACTACAAAGGACATAAGGGGGACTGTTAGCAAAATTGTAATAAGATCTATAGGTGAGATAACAGAACTATGTCAGTGTTAATTTCCTGATTTTGATCACTGTACTGTGGTATATAAGACAATTCTTTTAAAAAATGTTTTTAGGGGCACCTGGGTGGCACAGCGGTTAAGCGTCTGCCTTCGGCTCAGGGCGTGATCCCGGCGTTGTGGGATCAAGCCCCACATCAGGCTCCTCTGCTATGAGCCTGCTCTTCCTCTCCCACTCCCCCTGCTTGTGTTCCCTCTCTCGCTGGCTGTCTCTATCTCTGTCGAATAAATAAATAAACTCTTTTAAAAAAATGTTTTTAAAGGAAATACACACTAAAGTATTTAGAGGTAAGCGGTAAGATGTCTGCAACTTACTCTCAAATGCTTCAGCGAAGTTTATGCACACACACGCTTGCACACACATGCATACACGTATGTGCACACATAGTACACACATATGCACACACCTGCACACACAGAGTGCACACACAGAGTGCACACCCACATGCACAGAGTGCACAGAGTGCACACCCACATGCATGCACCCGCACACATATGCACACACATGTGTGCACACACAGTATGCACGCATCTGCACACACCCACGTGCACACATGCATACACTTGCCCATGCGTGCACACACACACACACAAGAAAGAGATGAAGAGAGGAGAGAGACAGAATATGATAAAGCAAATGGGGTAAAATGTTAACACGTAGAGAATGTAGGTAAAGGATACGGAGGGATTCCTTGTACTACATTTGCAACTTTCTGTAAGTCTAAAATCATGTCAAAATTAAATGCCAAAAAATTGTCTTGGGAACTAAATGTGATAACACAGACAAACCTCATCAAATGCTTAGCACAGTACCTGGCATGTAGGATATATTTTCTACAAGATGGCGAATATCATAAACTTATCTGCCAATATACAGTCTTTCAGCTCTGTCCGGCCCGTCTGCTCACTGTCCACAGAACACACCCAGTCCGTCTGTCCTGGATGCCCTGCTCGCTCGTGTCTCTCTTTGCATGCATCCTCTCAGCCTGGGTGAAACACATTTACCTCAGCTCCAGTCACTTTCCCAAGAAACGTTATTGACTACTACTTATGTGCCCCTCTCCCCTTCCTGAATTCCTGCGGACCAAATGATTGATCTAAAAAGTAAGCGACTTCTTTGTCCTTTTTTGTCATATATGATTTTTCTCTTTATAAAAAGAAGAGTTATATTGTCCAACATTTTTTTCCCAGAAGAAGGTGGCTTGATTAGAACTATGTGTTCCAAATTACAAAACAATATGTTTACCAATAATCCATTGTGTAAGAAAAAGGTGGACGTACACTTATGAAAGAGTATAGGAAAAGGTACAGAGATGTAGAAATGGTTACCTTTGGAAGTGGGGTTGGGGGAGGAAAGGGGACACTTTAAATTTTTAATTTGTGTGTTTTATGTTTTTTGTGTGTATGTAAAAGCTTTGTTTTCTATATAATTTAGGAACCGTTCTGGGTGCTTGAGATAAACCAATAAGCAAAAAACTGAGAAAGATCTCTGTCCTAATGGAGATGACATTCTCAAGGGAGAAGACAGACAATAAACACAAACAGTACACAGACCAATTATGTAGGATGTTAAAATTAAGTAAAAAACACTTAGAGCAGGGTAGGGAAGATGAGCAATACTGGGGAGGTGGGAGACAGCTTGCAGTATTGAATTGGGTAAATCATTTAGGAGGTGGTATTTGAGGCAATACTGAAGATCATAATGTGACCTCAAGCTTTCTGAGAGTTAATTCCCGAAATATATGGGAAAGCAATTCCTGAAAATTTGAGAGATGGTATAATTATTTCCTCAGTGAGTGAGCATCCTGCTCTGATAAGATTTCAAATTAAGTGTAAAAATAACTAAAAGAACCAAAAATCGAAGTATTGGTAGTTTTCAGTTTAAAATCTGTGTGTATTTACTATTTTAGGTATTGGTGATAATCATCCAAGAGGAGGTGGTCTACACGAAACAGGTCAGCCTGGCAATTCCAGTTGATTTGGAATCGTATTCCATTTATATGCAGTGTTAGAACATTTGCAAGAACTAAGGTTCACAGTATTTTAAATTTAATTCATTAGGAGAATTATTAAGTTTGTCAGTTAATTAGAGCGCTTAGAAAAGCAACTGGATAAATGTATACAGGCTGTTTCAAGATGTTTAACTACACTTGTAAATGGGACCAAGGAATCAAAAGCCCTTTGAAAGTGACCATTAAGATTCGCTAGCCTTATAAATAGAATAATAAGATCTGTAAGCCAAACTTCAATTTAAAGAACCGAGTGGTGTCGGGGTGGCTCAGTTGGTTAAGTATTTGCCTTTGGCTCAGGTCATGATCTCAGGGTCTTGGGATCAAGCCCCGCGTTGGGCTCTCTTCTCAGTGGGGAGTCTGCTTCTCTCTCTCACTCTCCCTCTGTTTTCTCCCTCTTTCTTTCTCTCTCTCTCAAATAAGAAAAAAAAAAAAAAGAACTGATTCTCTGAATGTATAACTTAACATGGTAGTATTGTAACTTACACTGACTGGTATGAAACTTGACACATAAAGAAAACTTGAAAAAGTAATGCATTCCCACTCTGCTTTCTCAGCTACAAAATAGTGTTTTGGGCATAATTTTATAAGTTCTAAGTAACTTGTTAATATTTGCTATAGTGATGACTGACAGGGATAAAGCCTTCTAGATGAGAGTCTTAAAGAAAAAAAGGCACCTTTACAAAACATGAAAAAGTGATCAACTCATGAATTTTCCAGGATTTTTTTCCACTGTAAGAATCTATTACAGTAGAACCCCTAAAGTTGGATATTTATTTATTTATTTATTTATTTATTTATTTTAGTGATCGCTATACCCAACGTGGGGCTCAAACTCACAACAGGAGATCAAGTGTCCCAGGCTCTCCTAACTGAGCCAACCAGGCGCCCCTAAAGTTGGACTTTTAAAATGTCTCTACTGGCGGCTCATCACAAGGGACACGGCTTTTCAAAACCAAAGTAAAATTTTGAATAATTTGCTCTGGAGACAGAAATCACCCTGGCAACATAATTACTGAATAGTGGGTATATAGCGAGCTGCCTCTCACGTGGGCTGCTCTAGCTGGGGCCGCCCAGGGTGACCGTCAGCAGGACAACAGGGTTTCCCTACGGACTGGCTCCCTGTTCTCTTGAGCAGTACCAAGAACGTCCACTGGCCTCACATCAGCATCTCCTTTTCCATAGAATGGACACTTTCTGTCCTACCTTTCAAAATCTTTAGGGTTCAGGGAATTGCTACAAAAGAAAAAGAAAATGCATGACATCCTATTGATTCTTCCCCAAGTGGTAAAAGAAAAATCACTGTTGTTGCAAAGTTGTTTGTCATTGTTGCTTATTATTTTTTCCAAAACAAAAAACAATAAAACAAATAATCATATGCCCTCTATATATTTGTTTTATTTAGCTGAGAACTTGACCTACGAAAATCACAGAAATGCGTATATATTCAAAATGCAGTTGAAGTGGTGGTTGGAATCCTCAAAATGTTGAATTTTTAGTGTATACACGTGGCCTCTCCCTCGCACATTACCAAACAGCCCAAATGAAAATGCTGAGCTTAGGGCCTGGTACCTAGGAGGTGCTCCATTTGCGATAAATTTGAACATATTATTCGCTTTAGAAATCACATTTTAGAGTGGGAAGGAAAATTAGAGATTATCTTATGCAAGCTGGTTATTTTACAAATGAGAAAACTAGATTTCCAATTTCAAAACTGGTAATTAGAGTAAGTACTTCTCAGGGTTCTGGTGAGGATAAAATGAAATAATGCACGTGCAGTACTCAGCACAAAGCCTGGCACGGGCCAAATGCTCAGTGGGGATCGAACGGTATTCATGTCAAGTGCGGACTCTTATTTGCTGACTAATTGTTGACATTGTGGTAGAAAAGAAAATGCGATTATAGGAGCAAAGGAGAGCATGAAACCTAATTTATTTGGCAAGAATTTTACATGTGTCCTAATTACATAGGTTTCTTATGAAGCTCCATTTAGTTTAACAATCAAAACGAAAAGGAGAAGGAGGTTTGGGAGGGTGGCAGGAGGAGGACGAGCAGGAGGAGGAGGAGGGAGAAGGGAGGAAGGAGGAGAAGAAAGGGTTCACACATAGAAATTGATCTAAAATGGGCACAGGAGGGCGCCTGGGTGGCTCAGTGGGTTAAGGTTAAGCTTCTGCCTGCAGCTCAGGTCATGATCCCAGGGTCCTGGGATCAAGCTCCCTGCTCAGTGGGGAACCTGCTTCTCCCTTCCCCTCTGCCCCTTCCCCTGCTTATGATCTCTCTCTCTCTCAAATAAATAAATAAAACCTTAAAAAAAAATGGGCACAGGAACTTCTCTGAGGGGCTGTGGCCCTCTCCAGCATCATATCCTGAGATCATAGTTCACTTTTGAGATTCCCTGTGCCTTACCTAGTCTCCTTCTGCCCCTCTATGATTTCCAAAGATGTACCCCACATATTGTATAAGTATTTGAACTCCATGTGGGTGATGTAGGTGAGTTCTCCACTTTCAGCAAGGATTTTCTAAATTATGATACCAATCTAATAGTGTTGACTGATAATAACACAACATTTTGCTCATTTGTTTTACATCTAAGCCTTATTTATTTATTTTTTTCAGGAATATTGTTAGACCAAGAAACTCTGGATTTGGGTAACATTGCTCTGGTAGGCAGAAAAATGTCTCCCAAAGATGTCCTGGATTAGCTGGGTGGGCCCCATGGAGTTGCAAGGATCCTTCTAAGAGGGAGATATGAGGGTCACAGTCATCAGAATTGTCACCTGTATGATGAAAGCAGAGGTTGGAGGAACATCATTGCTGGAAAGAGCCACAAGCCAAGGAATGCAGGCAGCATCTAGAAGGTGGGAAAGCAGGAAAACACACACTCCCCTAGAGCCTCCAGAAGGAACGCCGCCCTGCAGACAACTTTACTTCCCCGAGGAAGGCCCACTGTGGACTCCTGGCCTCCAAAACTCTTAAGATAGTAAATGCGTGTTGTTTTCAACCACCAAGTTCGTGGCAAGTTGCTTCAGCAGCAGTGGGAGACTAATACCATTGTCATTTTGGATTACGTTGGAAACGTTGCCTAAACCATGCATTCGTTCTCACTGGTCATCAACACTGCACAGCAACCTTACAATTTAGAAAACAGTTTCTTTTTTTCAGTGAAAGAGCAAGCATTTTCGTTACATTTTTGGAAGTGTAAAGAATTGTTTAATTCAATTTTCAGAGAGTGTCATATTTTTCTTGAAAGAGAAGAGTATTTGTAATATAACCTTGTTCTGAGTTGACATGGAAGCGTTCTCGCCATTCAAAAGTTTTTGATTAATCGTACACTTTATTGGTATGTTGTCATTGATGAAAATCCTGTTTTATGGCCTGAGTGTTTGTGTTCTCCCCAAATCCATAAGTTGAAATCTTATCCCCCAAGGTGATGAAATTAAGAGGTGGGGACTTTGGGTGGTTTAGGCCATGAGGGTGAAGCCCTGGTGAATGAGATTAGTGCCTTTGTACGAAGGGACAGGAGAGCACGCTCTGGCTGTCTCTGCCAAATGAGGCTGCGATGAGAAGCTGGCCCTCTGCAAGCCAGGACACAGGTTCTTGCCAGCCACTCGATGTGCCAGCACCTTGATCGTCCATTCCAGCCTCCAGAACCGTTAGAAATACATGTCTGTCATTTAAGCCAGTCAATGGTAATTTGTTTTCACAGCCCAAATGGACTGAGACATCAGGAATATTATTACCTGGAGTGATGGTATAAATGATCAGGTTGGGTTAAATTTAAACTGGACTGGGCATTTATTATTATTTTCTCTTTACTCATAAAATGACCAGATGAACTATTGTCCAAATAAAGGAGCTCCATTTTCTCTATACGTTTGAGTGGTCATGCACGGAAACTGTGTAACCCAGATATACTTCCCCTTCTTTCCCTCAGCCAAACTTGCTAAATTCCATACAGGAATCTCTTTGGCAATAGCCCTGAGAGATGCTTTTCAGACTGAACAGATTATCTCTGATAATATTATAGCTACTACCTGATGGGTCACAGTTTGAAACTTTTAAGGTGCTACAGATGCTTCTGAAACCTTTGAAAGCTCTGGAATCAGTTGCTGGGAAAGTTCACAAAAGCCTGCGCTTGGACTCCTTGGAACACACCCATCTCGGTCAAGTTTGGCATCTCGATGAGGTCATTCCACTAGCAGCGGCAAAAGTGAATTTGCTCGGCCCCTGTGTGGCAGTCTGCACACTCCTGACTCAGTGATCAAGTTGAAGGCTGTGGCCGGGCTCACGTTGTTAGTGGGCACGTCACATGCCGTCCGGTGTGAATCAGCCCCAGGTGCTCAGAGAAGGAAATCCCTGGATGGCAGGGACTTTTGTCCGTCTGTTTTCTGCTCTACTCCCAGCCCCTGGATCCATTTCAATACTCATTGAATGAATAAATGTACCAAGACTCTCAGACATTTATCATATAGTAAACTGTTGCCAGTCTTCCATATGATTTACTTTCCAACTGTCAGCAGGACTTGATGGTAAGCTTGGTAGGACATTGACATTCCCACTTGTGTCCAACGCAGCACTGCACTCTGTCACTATCTTTTGGAGCCATCTCCTTTCACCTTAACTCTCCCTTCCGGCCCTGTGCCATCTGCATATTTGATGAGTGACATCAGTCTTCTCAACAGTCCTGAGGCTATGTGTGGGATGGGGATAGAGGGCTGGAAGAGATAGATGGGCCCAGGCAGGGAATCACAAACAATTAGAACAGAAAAGATGTCAGGGAAACTTCCAGGAGCTCAGCCATAAGCAAAGGTAGAGTAAGTCCAAATCGGGTGTCGTTTTAGATGGACCTAATTTAAGAGATGAGACCACTTTTTTACTTGGCACAAAGGCAGGAAGCTTGAGAAAGGGTTCACCCCAGCTGGTATTGTAGGTAAGCGAATTTATGGAGTTTTGTACTTGTATGAGTAAGTATTCTCCAGACAAATAGAATCAATAGGACGTGTGTGTGTGTGTGCGCGCGCGCGCGCGTGTGTGTGCAAAGAGAGAGAGAGAGAGACAGGCAGAGGGAAAGATAACTTTTTTTTTTTTTAACTGGCTCACATGACTGTGCAGGCGACAAGTCCAAAATCTGCAGGCTGGGCTAGCAGGCTGGAGATCCAAGGAAGAGTTGCAGTTTGAGTCCAGTGGCAGCTTGCTGGCAGAATTCCCAATCCCGTGAGGGAGGTCAGTCTTTTTCCTAAGTCTTTCAACTGATTGGGTGAGGCCCACCCATATGCTGGAGGGCAATCTCTCTTACTCAAAGTCTACTGATCGAAATGTTAATCCCACTCGAAAAATACCTTCACAAAAACTTCTAGAATAGCGTTTGACGAAATATCTGGGTACAGTGGCTTAGCCAGGTTAGCACATGTAATTAACCATCGTAGTACCGCTTAAGGGAAACCCAACACAAAGCAACTGGGTTTATCTAACTGGTGAATTAGAACAACGTTCTAATTCTGCTGGGTATTCACATGCTTCCAGACCCTCTTTGTAATTCCATACCTTGTGTCTCCTCCTCATTGCTGACTCATCCTGAAATGCCCTTTTCCAAACCTGCTTCCTTCCCCACTGGAAAAAGTCTACTCAACTTTCAAAGTTCTGATCAAATGTCAAGTCTGTGATACTTTCTTTAATACCACATCCCATGCAGGAGACTTAATTCCTTCCCTCGGTCCTTCATGCATGTACTGTCACAGCATTTATCACATCGCATTCCAACTGCTTGACCATCAAACGGCACATTAGCAAAGGGGTTACAAACATAAACTTCGGTTCCAGACTTCCTCAACTGAATTCTTGACCTCAGCAAGTTACCTAATCTCTGGATATGTTAGTTTCTTCATCTATAAAATGGAAATAAAGTAGTACCCACAATCTGAATTTATAGTGAGGACCCAATATATGTAGGACTCTTAGAACAGTGTCCAGTATGTAGTAACCACTAAAGAAAAAAGAAAGGCACTTATTTTCATTGTTAGTGTTATTGTTGCTATCTGATGCCTGTCGTGTGGGAGGATTAAATGTTTCTGGAGGACAGGGGTGTTGCCATATGCCTCTTTACTTCCCCCCCAATATTGTGTGGAACAGAGCAGGGGTCGATAGGCGTTTATTGGAGTGTTCATTACCTTATATGTGGAGAACGTTCTAATCACAGATATATATATTGATTCAAAGGTTGGCAACAATATTGCCAATTTAAACCTCATTACAAGCTTGCGAGCTCTTATTACCCCCATTTTACAGATGAAGAAAGTGAGAGGCAGACATTAAGTGAATTGTCCAGTGTCCACCCAGCTGGCAAGTAGCAGAGTCTCTAACTCCAAGGTCAGTGAGAGGGAAAGGCAGAGATGCCAGCAGTTCAGGAAAGCTTTCTTTTCTGGTCCAGGCACTGCCCTTCCTCCCTGCACTTCTTCTTACCTTCCAGAACACAGGCGCTCTGGACTGCAAAGCCTCGACGAAATGAGGTCTCCATTCACACTGCGGAACTGACTCAGGAGAGGGTGTGAGCCACAGAGGGCCATCAATACAGGATATCCTCAGCCGTGACCGTGGCCTCTTCGATTTTGGTCTTAATCTCCGGGAGTGGAATTTGACTGATTGCCACGACGACCAAGTTCGCGGCGTGGGCCGAGGCACTGGCCACACAGATCCAAAAGGACTCTTCGTACCGTTCCTCCACCACCACGAAGCGGAAGAGCCTCTCCCGGAAGTTGGCGATGCGCTCGGTGAGGTTGTGAAACTTGACCGCAGCCATGAAGCTGGTGATGGCCAATGCCACGACTCCACCTGCAACCCAAAACGTCACCCTCATTCAGTGCTCCTTGGTATAGGTGTACCGGCCGTCTGTGAGCTGGCACTTCTGTGACACAGGCGACAAACTTGCTTTGGGTTGAAAAACTCTTAGGGTGACACAATTTTTTTTTTTCTTAAGTTAACTCTACCCCCAAGGTGGGGCTCTGCCTCAAGACTCCAAGGTGAAGAGTCATGCACTCTACCGACCGAGCCAGCCAGGCGCCCAGGGGTGACACACCTTTTAATGTGTTTTTAAAACCCCCGGATAACCCACACTCAAGGGGGAGAGGTGTGGGGCAGAAAGAGTAGGCTTCATCTCAGATCAACTGCATTCCCTTACCCAACACGGGGTACCCCGTTCAGTCTCTACATATCTCAGGGTTTGGATGGAGACCCGGCAGGCTCTGTGGGAAGATTAAGAACTCGCTGTGCACACTGGGGGTCCAACCCAGGGCTGGACTGTTCTCTCTTCTTTAATTATCCCCTTTCCACACTAAGGGTAAGAAGGGCGGGTGAGAGAAGGAGGAGAGGAAGTAGATAGGGGAACCTGGAAAGGTTCCAAACTTTACCCACTTCCCTACCTGTTGCTTCCAGCCCCCATGTTCTGGGGGGTTCTCTCTCTTCCTTTCTACTTTTCTACTGCTTGGTTTTAATTAATATTAAAAAAACCCCCACATTTATCATGCTTTTTGCTTAGATTATTATGTCTTTGTTAAAGAAAATTTGGACACCAGAGAAAGTCACAAAGATGAAAATACAAATTCACTTTTATCCTAAAAGCTGGATATAAATACTTTGAACATTTTAATGTATTTCTTTACATTTCTTTCTTTTTAACAAAATTGTATTCTGAAGCTCTTACTGTTTTATGCTTGTTTTTTTTTCCCTTTACTTGAACATTTTTCTGCATCGTTAAATATTCTGTTATAGCACCACTTTAAACTGGTGCATAATATGTTCTTCAAGCAACACACCTAACTAATTTAATTAACTTTAATTGAGCATGACTTTATTTTTGGATATCTAGGTCACATTTAAATTTTGCTATTTTAAAGTGCTACCGTGAGCAGCTTTTTATATACGTCTTTGTGCTCTTTTCCAGTTATTTCCTTAGCATAAATCCCTATTTGGATTTGTTTAATTAAAAAATATTCATATTTTGGGGGTGCAAGTGTGTCTCAGTTGGCTCAGGTGGTGATCTCCAGGTCATGGGATCAAGACCCACCTCATGCTCCGTGCTCAGAGGGAGGTCTGCTTCTCTCCCTCTCTCTCACTCTCTCCATCTCTCTCTGCCCCTCCCACTGCTCACACTCTCTCTCTCTAAAATAAATAAATCTTTAAAAAATATTCATATTTTTATGCCTTTTAACACTTAAGTTTTTTGACCTGCCTTTTAAAAATATTCTTATCGGTAGCGCTTCAGAGAGGCATCTCTCTAAGGTAGTAACTTGACAGAGCGTTTATTTAATCGTAGGACGGAGCCCTTTTTACATTCCAGCCACTGTGAGGATTCATGTGGATGGAAACCAGACCCCTGCAGTCCCGATGGGGTGAGCCATGTATACAAGTAATTCTGTGGGACGGTCACGGTCTGCAAATGCAGGCAAATGCATAGTAAGTGACCTACCGACATTACATCACAGTACGTGCAAAAACAACCTTGTCTGCTTTGTATTTCATGGTCACCCTGTATAAGGCAAAGGTGGTGGTGGGTTACGGCCATCATGATCCTTGACCATGTGGCCGAGGTTTTCTGAAACAGCCTCGTTTCTGGGGATTTTGCTATTTTTGTTACATACGGCTTTTTAAGTGCATAACTAAATATGAATTAATTTTTGTGTATCAGTATACTCCCAGATCAACACACACTTTTGGTTTTTGTCTTGGAAAATAGGTCACAATGATGATAAATGATACCATGATTAAAGAAAAGACAAAGGGCTTAGGCTCAGTTGTACGTTGGTTGGAATTCCACCTCTGCTCCTTTTTGCTGTGTGACCTTGGGTAAGGCTTTCAACTTCTCTGAGCTTCAGGGTCTTCATCTGTAAATAGGGTCTAATGATACTGCCTCATAAGGAGGTGTTGAGATTTAAATGAAAAGAGGCTGTAAAAGAGGCCAGGTCGTCTCCTGTCATTTGGAAGGCTCCCTCCCACCCTCACGGGGGTCGCTCTACCTCTTCCCCCTCCTCCCACAGTACCCCCCCACCCCCAGCTCTCTTCTCTCTTCTCCTCTTACCCCCACCTCTCTTCTTTGCTCTAAGTCCTCAGCCACTCGTGCATGCCACCAATTTGGCTCTTTACTGAGACAGAGATTCTGCAACTTTCAGTAAAGAGGACATTCATGTCCATGAGGAAGGTTATCGATTAGGGAAGTGAAGGCTGAGGTGGACATTTTAATTCCCACCCAGTTTCTACCTACCTACTTGGAGCTCAGTCTGGTGGTGGCAGCAGACATGAATTTCTCTCCCTGGGGGCCTTCCTTACCTGCTAGGACATTCCATAGGCAGATGCCCCCAGGGCCGTTGACTGCCCTATATGGAACCTGGATCATGTTGAGAATGGCAAAGCCCATGCTGACCAGAGCCAGGGCCAAGGCCAAGAAGAGGAGCAGCAGAATTGTCACGTGGAGGCCTGCATTGAGTTCCTTCACCAGGTGTGGGAAGACTGGGAAGAGAAGACACAGCCAGTATTTCAGTAACAGAGCTGGGCTCAAATTCATAGAGTCCAGGCCTGCTTACCCCAGAGGCTTTAATAGAGCAGAGAGGGCAAGGCAGCAAGGGCTGGGTTTTCAAAAAGCAGGAGACTTCTTGAGATGAATTCATGGACCCCAGATTTGCCACTTCTCAGTTGGCCAATAATCCTCTCTTTCTTGCAGTGGATGCAAAATCGGAATGTGCCCCAGCTGCAACTTAAGTTGCACCGACTTCAAAGGCCTGGTGTGAGCTAGTTGCACTTCAAAGGCCTGGTGTGAGCTAGTTGCACACAAGCCCCAGATGGTGTCTCTTTAGCAAAGGAGGTTGGCAAGAGAGTCAGCCAAAGAGAGGCCGATTGAAAAGCTTTAATCTGGGGGCGCCTGGGTGGCACAGCAGTTAAGCATCTGCCTTCGGCTCAGGGAGTGATCCCAGCGTTCTGGGATCGAGCCCCACATCAGGCTCCTCCGCTATGAGCCTGCTTCTTCCTCGCCCACTCCCCCTGCTTGTGCTCCCTCTCTCGCCGCCTGTCTCTATCTCTGTCAAATTAAATAAATAAAATCTTTAAAACAAAAAAAAAAAGAAAAGCTTTAATCTGATCAGAGAGTTGCCTTCATTAAATCAGAGAGGTAGACGTTTCAGGTACACCTGTGGAGAGTGTAGAAGCACATAGCAGAGTGAAGCCAGACCTGGCATCCAAAGGTCTGGGTTCAAATCCCAGTTTTGCTCATTTGCCACAAGTATAAAATAGGATCCTCTGCACGCTGCCTCCCCGACCCATCTTACCAGATTTTTGAGTGGATCAAGGGAAGTGCGTGGGAATAATAATAACACTTAATAAGCACTGACAGGAAGCTAGGAGCATCACCTTGGATCCCTCGCGGTGACTTGGCAAGGTAGTCATTTTTTCCCATGTATGATGGACACTTACTTCTCATGTACACCGTACTCTATTAGAATATTGATTTTCCATATTAATGTGGCAGGATAATTTAGTGAGATATTAATTTGTATCTGTTTTCTCTATATTGGCCACCACACAGTAGCCATGAAGAATAAATGATACAGTATGGCAGATATTGCCTGGGAAAGACTGACTTCCCAAAATGGCGGCCGTGGCTGTTGCTGTTCTATTGTTACTTTCTGACTTAGGAGAAGTCATGTGACTCCTCAGAGCCTTAGTTTTTTTATCAGTATAATGGGGTAGCAATAGCTGCATATGAACTGAGGGTAATCAACATATACTGAGCACAGTCATGTCAAGAGCCAAACCCTTTACATCACCATTTCGTTTAATGTTTGTGACAAGAATATACAATAAATTTTCTTAAACCCATTTCTGCATAGGCTTGGACATTAAGTCCCTTAAGTTTGGGCAAGGTGACTCTGAATTCTCTATAAGATTATAGTCTTAGATACTATATGATATATGGAGTTTTGATGACTGCTTTCAGTAATTACTCTGAAGAATTAAAAATGACAGAAGCTAAAGAATGCCCAAGCATACCCCTTCTTCTGCAGCTGCTCCAGGTTCCTACTGAGCCCTCCTGGTCAAATCAGGGTCCACTTAGTGAGTTCGAACTCCCTGCTTCATCCTTTGATGTCATGATCAGCCCCTCCTTGTCCCCCCTGGGGAGCCAGGACTCAAAGCTTTTCTGGTTCCCCTCAGTCCTCTGAACCCCTTTCCCCTCAGGCTCTTTGCTGGCTCACGTGCCTCCCTGTGGTCACAGAAGGTTGGTGGCCCCCAAGCTTGAGAACTTGAACTTTGGTCCTTCTCCCTTCAAAATCCTTTCCATTGAGAAGCTTCCTGACACACCACATTGACATCCTAGTTCTAACCTAACTTTCTTTCCAGTTCTGTATTTCCATTTGTATTTATCTCCATGTGGTTATCTGGTCGGCATCAGAAACTTTACCCTGAGCTTCTTCCAAGGGATTTTTCTTTGCAAGCCTTCTCTTTAACCATTGCTTCTCTCCTTTCTTAGTGTCCCTTAGGTGTTTTTTTTTTTTTCCTTTTCAAACTTTCAGCCCTGGGTGAGAGAACATTGTAATAGACGCAAGTCTGTCCCTGACCTGCAGCGGTTGCAAAACCAGCCGACACAGCCTGGCTCAGCTCCAGTGAAAGTTTTCAGAGTGAATCACACTCAAGGCGCTGTGGAAGCTTGGAATGGAAGTTTATATACCCTCCCCTGGGACACCCCAGGGCAGCCGTGAACTAAACCTTCTTGAACATTGCCCTACACAGATCTGATGTTAAAACACCCTTTATGATTCTCATATGGTTCTGATGCTTCAGAGAGCAGCCCCGGTTAGATGAGCCCCTGGGGGCTGTGTCCAATGGGGCATCCCTCCCGGACGGAAGAAAAGGGAAAGGGACATCTGTTGAGTTCCTCCAGTGGGCAAACAGAAAGTGCTCCTTTGCTCTGGCTTCTGGCAGAGGGAGTTTGCATTTCTGTGAGCTGGGATGGCAGGGGGTTAATTGGCCCTGCTGTGGAAGGGCTTAGTCTTTGTCTGTTCTCCTCAGGAGCCCTTCTACTGCAAAGCTGGTGTCTGCTTCAGCTCCCTTTCCAGAACCAGTGTTTGTGCTTGGGGAGTCCTGAATTACGCTAGACCTACCAACTGCCAACTTACATCCTCTATTATCAGTTGAACTGTGCCCTCTCTGCCATCCCCCACAAGAAAAGAGGAGTTGAAGTCCCAATCTCCAGCATTCAGTACTTGGAAATAGGGTCTTTAAGAGCTAATCAAGTTATGAGGTTGTTAAGATGGGCCTTAATCCAATGTGATTGGTGTCCTGATAAAAGGGGAAATCTGGACACAGAAACATGCAGAGGAAAGACCACATGAAGAGACACGGGGAGGATGCTCTGTGGAGACTGGATGACACGGCCACAAGCCAAGAACTACCAGGGCTACCGGGAGCTGGAAGAGGCTAGGAGGGCTCCTTCTTCCATAGGTTCCAGAGGGAGTGTGGCTCTGTCAATAAGCTGGTTTCTGAGTTCTAGCCTCCAGAACTATGAGAATACATTCCCATTGTTTAAATCTCCTGGTTTAATCACCCGGTTTAATCACCCGGTTTTACCACAAAGTGGTAGCACTTTGTTATGGCAGCTCCAAGGAACTAACACACCCTCTGTTTGGTTGGGGTAACCACTCATTTCTAGTGGGATCTATCCATCCTGGATCCTCCCACTCCTGAGAGTCCCCGCGTTCAGCTACCACCTCCCCGTTACCTTTTGCTGAACTCCAGGAGAACAGTAAGGACTACTAGGGGGATGCCCGGCTTTGGGAAAGTTGCCAGTCACAAATTCCAGAAGGAGCAACAGGGCGGAAAGTAGGAATTTTGGGCTCAGGCTGACTTGGGTTGGGGTCTGTCTCCAGCATTCAGGGCTCTGTGACCTTCAGCAAGTTGCTTAACCTCTCTGCACCTTAGTTTTGTCCTAACCGGCAGGGTTGGGGAGGATTAGTGTAGCATAGGTCCCAAGTTTGGTGTCTTGCATGGGAACATTCAGAGCAAATGAATTCGAAAGTATTTCATTGTTACTGGGTGCCAGTTTTTTGAAGCACTCTTCTGGGGGCTTGAGATCATCAACGAATAAAACAAGATCCTTGCCCTCATGGCACTACATCCTAAAGGGGTGGAGACAGATAAAAATAATAAACATAACATAAATTATCTAGTATGGAAGAAGGCAGTTACCATAGTAACATGACACATCATGCTATATAATTACCAGGGGCTATTTTTATTGTGTTCCCGAGCACCGTCTTACTCATTAAAGTCTCTGGAACCGTGAGGCTCTTTTTTTTTTTTTTTAAAGATTTTATTTATTTATGTGACAGAGAGACAGCCAGTGAGAGAGGGAACACAGCAGGGGAGTGGGAGAGGAAGAAGCAGGCTCCCAGCGGAGGAGCCTGATGTGGGACTCGATCCCCGGACCACCGGGATCACGCCCTGAGCCGAAGGCAGACGCCCAATGACTGACTGGGCTACCCAGGCGCCCCCCGTGAGACTCTTAATCGTCACTCTCTGGTTCAAGCTTTGGAACTTCCTTCACGAGTTTCTTTCATTTCAGTTAATGATGACTACTTAAAAATCAGGCCTTCAAACGCATTTTTTTTTCTCCTGAACCATTTGCAGGTAAATTGTCCCTGCATCCTTGAGTACTTTAGGGTCTATTTCATTCAAAAAGAGATTGCCTTACAGAGCGCAGTATCAGAATCATTGAGTTCATGCTGGTACATGACTGCCACTTAATCCTGACACCCCATTCAAGTTTCACCAATCGTCTCACCAAGTGACATCTTTTATAGCAAACAGACCCAATTCATAATCTCCTAGTGTGTATAGTTGCCGTAGCTCTTTATGTATGTGTGTTTTCTGGTTGCGTGTGTGTGTGTGTGTTTATGGGTGTTTGTATGTGTGTAATATTTTTAATAGAGAGATTTTTCCAATATCCCTGGTCCAATTTAATTGCTGGGTAAATATAAATATTCCCAGAGATTTTTTCCCCCTGAACATCCATAACAAATATGTATTTCTTTTATGTATATAAGTGATGCCAGTTCATATTATTATATTTGTCAATGGGTTTAGCTTTCTGTCTTTATGCATTTAATAAGATACTTACCCCTGGGCAGGATTCTAAGAACTGCAACTCTGAAGTGCAGAACTCAATGAGTAAAATTCCTTATCCCTTTGCATTGCATTATGTTGATGAAGTGTGGTTGTGTAGGACGCTGTTCTCATGAGCGATCTAGTTGATTCTAAAGGCTTGCAGAATATTGACTTTGCTTTGTTTTTAATTCCCAGAAGACCCTTCATAAAGCTGGGCTTGGATTTCTGGTCTATTTACACCCAGAGCAGCTCTGATGTGAGACTGGATGTCAGCCGTACCTGCTCGCGTTCACAGACAGTGGCCAATGCCTTGCCCTGGCGCTCCCCTCCGGGGATAGCCCATTTTGGGCTTTCAACCCTAGTAGTCTGATTCCAGAGCCCAGGCACACAGCCCCTTTGCCTGTTCTCAGATGATGGAGCTTTTATATAAACCAAAGTGGAAGCATGCTGGGCTGGCTGGGAATGCCCCAGTCACGTGGCATGGGTTTGAAGTCTGGCTCCGCTGTTTCCTGGCTGGGGANGTTCTCAGATGATGGAGCTTTTATATAAACCAAAGTGGAAGCATGCTGGGCTGGCTGGGAATGCCCCAGTCACGTGGCATGGGTTTGAAGTCTGGCTCCGCTGTTTCCTGGCTGGGGAACCTCAGGCAAGTTATATAACTCTCCAAGTCTCAGTGTAGTCCTCTGCAAAACGGGAACGTTAAAAATTCCTTCTCCAGGGGCGCCTGGGTGGCTCAGCTGTTAAGCGTCTAGCTTTGGCTCAGGTCATGATCCCAGGGTTCTGGAATCGAGCCCAGCATTGAGCTGCATCGGGCTCCCTGCTCGGCAGGAAGCCTGCTTTTCCCTCTCACACTCCCCTTGCTTGTGTTCCCTCTCGCTGTCTCTCTATCAAATAAATGAATAAAATCTTTAAAAAAAAGAATTCCTTCTCCATAAATTTTTTATAAGGCTTAAAAGAGAGAAGCCATGTAAAGCATTTAGCAGAATATCTGATACCTGAAAGCACTCAATATTTCAATAGTTATTTCTAATAGAGGTAAGCTACAGAAGTATACAAATCCCTATTTTTTAATGTTTCTATAAGCCTCTGCAGGAAAGAAAAAAGTTCTTGGTGCTGAACAAGAATGTCGTCATGCCTTAGATTGAGGCAGAAGTTAAATCCCACAGTTAGGCATAAGCATCCTTATAAATTAAAAAAAAAAAAAGTGTTCTATGGCAGCTTGCGTGCCCCGAATATACTCACTCTTGAATTGGGACTGGCGGCCCCCGAGCCCACACTGTCGCACTTTACATCCTCGGAAGAGCCCGTAGTAAATATC
>NC_048228.1:97677447-97679681 GCF_002007445.2 Ailuropoda melanoleuca
GTATGTCTGGAAGTTTCTACAGAGATCGCCTTCACCTGTCTCAAGTGTGGAGGAGTGTGTTACTGAAGAAAGTAACCCTATATCTCCCCCTAGACTATTGTTTCAGCAGAGGGTTTAATTGTTCCTTTCAGGTATTCAAATAACCCTGGCCTGGACCTCTTGATGGCCAGGAAGTTATTAGCAGGTAAAACTAGGTAGACCTGACTATAAAGAGACACTAACAATTCTCAAAAAATGCATGCAATAGAAGGAAACTGAGCATGCAATGATTAGCACTTGAATGCCGTCCACAGTGCATGGTGTCAAATGTCGATCTCCTGGCTGCGTGCCTGGGCATTTCTTTCTGTAAAATGTCACTGCTGTCAGTATCTCCAGAACTGTTATTAATACCTTGGGATGACTTCTGTTCTCAAGGCTTTTAATTGAAATGTGTAAACAAGGCTATATGATGTTTGGATTTATCACTGGGTGAATCTGCCCTGGGCAAATTGCAGCACGAGTCAGTTTGTGGCTGGACTGGGGCAGCCTGGACCCCAACACTCACACTCCTGTCCTCCAACAGCACCCTCCCCCTCACCCCCAACCTTGTGTCATCTGAAGTGGGAAAGAAGAGTGTTTTTCTCAAGTGTTAGCAAATACAGCTTCTCAGAGGCTTTACTTCTCTGAATACTGAAAATCTGTCTTTTTTTTTTCTTTTAATCTGTAGACACTAGGAATGAAATATTCCCTATTTTCTATCTTATACCGTGGCTTTTCAATTTTGATTTTTAGTCTTTACTGAATGCCAACTTGACGTCATGTGAGACTGGCAACAGCCACTCTCAATAGTTTTGGGGAGTCACATTTGGCCAGTAAAATGTTTATTTGGTCACAGAGGTCTGGAGGGGGGTTCAGGAGTTTGCATTGTTAACCGACAGAGTTCCAGAAACCTCACTTGGAGAGCAGCGAGGGGCTAGAGGGACATGGGAATGTCAGTTTCCTTCCTTACCGTGGGAGTCATTTCTGTGGTGTCTCCACAATGAAAATAAACAAGAGGGTTTCTGAAGCTTGTGTAGAGCTTTCCCTCGTACAAAAGGCTTTGACCATATGCTTGCTCCCCCCGCCCCATGCTGCAGCAAGCCGTTGTGGGAGGCGGGGATGTTCTATCCTAATGACCCCTCTCATGAGAAAACTGGATATCAGGGCTGGGGCTGGAGTTCAGGTCTTTGAATGACAACAGCTCATCTTCTTCACAGTGACCTGAAGCAGCAAATGTTTTTCTGGTAATGAATACATACAAAAGGCTGAGAAGAGGAGTTGGCGTGTTAATAAAAGACCAGTAATGTTATTTATTCTCATAGTAATGTTGAGCATGCTTTGGACCTGTGCAATACGTTTGCATTTTATTTGTGCCTCAGATGATGGACCTATGTCAAGTATTGGTGTTTTAGGNTATCTTCTTCACAGTGACCCTGAAGCAGCAAATGTTTTTCTGGTAATGAATACATACGAAAGGCTGAGAAGAGGGGTTGGCGTGTTAATAAAAGACCAGTAATGTTATTTATTCTCATAGTAATGTTGAGCATGCTTTAGACCTGTGCAATACGTTTGCATTTTATTTGTGCCTCAGATGATGGACCTATGTCAAGTATTGGTGTTTTAGGGATTAAGCAATTATTTTTAGAACGATTATTTTAGAAAAATATGGGAAACAAGTGATTCCCAACAAGTTCTTGCAATGCTGAATGGAAGTGTGGTTAAGTAGAACTCTACTGAAGACCTGTGTTCAAATTCCTACTCCTCCGGGCAAGGGCTTGAGACTCTCGTGCCTCAGTTTCCTAATCTGTTATGGGATTGTTGTACAAAGTAAAATGAAATAGCACATGCAGATTAAAACATAGAGAGGGCCCCAAATAAATGGTGTGAACTTCCTCATCTAGTCTTCTAGCAGTTCTGTTCCTGGTAATGACGCCTCTGATAATAAATTGTGTTGTGGGTGACATCGTGTTCTCTAACAACGTATTTTTGTGTGCCTTATCTGGCACAAGTGTATTGAGCAAACATCTGTGTGTCGGCTGTATGTAGGACGCCCGGCATATGGGTGGACGGTGACACAGACATGCATAATATTGCCANACGGCATATGGGTGCACGGTGACACAGACATGTATAATATTGCCAACACAGTGACACAAGAATTGTAGTATACCATGTTTTAGATGTTTAACACTTCACAAATTAATGCTTTTATTTTT
>NC_048228.1:97679810-97771766 GCF_002007445.2 Ailuropoda melanoleuca
CCGGGATCACGCCCTGAGCCGAAGGCAGACGCTTAACCGCTGCGCCACCCAGGCCCCCCACAAATTAATGCTTTTAAAACAAACAAACAAACAAACAAACAAACAAAAATCCAGGGAAATTATTACAAGAGTTCTAAAAAATATGACTACATATGGCCCANCGCCACCCAGGCGCCCCACAAATTAATGCTTTTAAAACAAACAAACAAACAAAAATCCAGGGAAATTATTACAAGAGTTCTAAAAAATATGACTACATATGGCCCAACCGGCCTTTGGTCTGGTAGAGACACAGTTTAAGATGTAAGTCCCATCACACTGTTTTTGGACCTCAGTGACTGTGTGTAAGACCCCATTTGTCCAGAATGTTTAAGGTCCACAGTTGAGCCCCACCAAATGGTACCAACCGCCCCCACTAACAAAGCTTGGCATTTTCTTTCTTGTAAACTCATAATCTCTAAGAAGTGCAGTGATCCTAATAGAAGTAGTGGCAAAAGTACTAATATTAGTAATGCTCAATCGGCATTTATTGAGCTTCTACCCACACACTGCCCTAAGCAGTATTATTTTTTAAAATCCTTTCCAAAACCCTAGGAGGACAGACCATTAGTATTCCCATTTTACTGAGAGGAGGCTGAGATACAGAGCAGTTCAGCAAGTTGCTTAGGGCCACACAGCTATTACACAGGGAAGCTAGGCAGTCGAGCTTTAGAGCCTGCACGCTTATTTAAAGGTAAAATATATATGTAATTTGTGCTGTCTCCGCAATGGACTCTCAGCGTCGTGAGCGCACACCCGCTCTCCACCCTCCCCACCCTTAGCCCCGCGCCCTGCACGCCCCCAGGCGCCGCGCTCCTACAGGCGGGCGGGCCGCAGGGCTCTGCTGGTGCACCTGCAGGGTGTCGGTGTCGCCCAGAGCGGCCGCGCGCTAGGCGGCAGCAGCGGGCCCCGCGCGGGATCAGCGGCCGCGCGGTCCCTCTTGGCCGGGTGGGTGGGCCGGCCCGGGCGGGGCCGGGCGATCCGTTGCGCCGCGTTCGGGCTCCTGTCATTCCCGGCTTTGGGAGCCGGGCGGGAGCAGCAGGATGGCGGCGGCAGCGGGCGAGGCACGCCGGGTGCTGGTGTACGGCGGCAGGGGCGCGCTGGGCTCCCGATGCGTGCAGGCGTTCCGGGCCCGCAACTGGGTAATTGGCCTGGGTCTCGCCGGCTGGGGCGGGCGGGTACGCTGATGTTTGGGGAGCAGAGGGGCCCTACGGGTGCAGCCCAGGAGGGCAGACGCGATAAAGCCGGGCCCCCTGTGCACCCCCAGACATGAGCGCTTGCACGTGCATTCACAGGTCTACTGTTCTGGCTACGACTGCGCGCTCACACCGCGCCCTAGGTGTCCGGCCTTTGCTCTGCAAGGAGGTGGGGGATGGGGCTCCTTGCTCGGTCTCTGCCAGGCCCAGAAAGTCGAGTATGGCTCCGGAGAGAATTCCAGAAGGGAATGAAGAGGAGCGGGCTTGAGGGTACAGCGAGAGACAATGAGAAGGAGGCTTCGGAATTTGACTGCCTGGCGCGGGTTACTAGTTCTATAATCGTGAACTTATTGCTTAACGCCCTCGAACCTCAGTTTCCTCATCTGTAAAATGGGGATTATGTTAGTATTTACCCCTTAGGGGATTGTGCGGATTGAATGAGATCATTGGTGTGGTTGTAACGTACCTGACTCGTGGTAAAAGCTGTTTAAGAGTTAGCTACTAGTATTACTATAATTACCCCGTTCCTATAGCCAGCCTTGGACCTGGTATTTTGAAGACTCAGTCCCGCAAATATTGGTGGGTTCTTCGTTTTGCAAAGACTATTTCCACTACTTTGCATAATCAGGTATTGCTCCCTGTAGGGGACAAGTAGGAGTGGAGCTGACCTATGGCCAGAGACCCTGATCCCAGCCACCAGGCAGGGCTCAGCGCATTCCTGGTGGAGACTCCGCCCTGTGTCTTCTCAGCTGCAGCTGTCACTTGCACAAAATGTGCGGTAGCTCGGTAGCTCTGGGGAGCTTCGCCTGGGGGTTTAGTTAGTAGCTGCAGCAGCCTGGGTCAGGGTGCCCGGGAACCAGGGAGAGAGGGTCGCAGGGTTTCCTTTTGGTTCAGAACCTGCTATAGGACTTCTAAGGGATTCTGCACACACCACCGTCTTCCTACTCTGAACTTGGGAAGACTGTGTTTTGAGTCATTGTCCAGGGTCTGCGGGTCTGAGAGTGGGAACATGTAGGGAGTGCTTTTCCAAACTTGAATATAGTGGATTCTGTTGGTATGCATGGGTTCCAGAGGTGAGCCCTGTGGGTTCCCCTGGGGGGAGCACTTGGCACCCCGGCCCTATCCCTTCATTTCTAGGAGCTCTGGGAGGGGCTGGGACACAACCTTTTCTTTGTGTCTGTATCCCCCGCGGCTCGTGACATAGAAGTAGTGAGCGTTCTTGAATGGATGCTGTGTTCTTCAAAGTTTGTGGTGGAGATATTTATCTCTGGGGCCTGCAGACCTTGGGGCCCTGGAGCTTTATGAGAAAGAACTGCGTGTCAGGATGCCAGGAGCTTTTGCAGTTAATTTTCACACTAACCCTGTTAATTGTTAACTCCCATGAGAAAGGCTCTATTTTGCGGTGTGAGGACCCAAAGCCATCCCTCTGTGCTCGAGGGCAGGAGTCTGAAAACTCTAGCCCTCCAAGGGCGGAATCTGGTCGGCCATCTGCTTTTGTACAGGCCAAGATCTAAGAATGGTTTCCTGGTTTTAAATGGTTGGGAAAAAAAATCAGAAGAAGAATACTATTTTGTGACATGTGAAAATTACATGAAATTCACATTTCTGGAGTTTTAGTGCCTGAAGTTTTATTGGAACATAGCCATGCCCATTTATTTATCTATTTTGTTGGTGGCTGCCCTGGGTCAAAATAGCAGATCTGAGTCTTGCAACAGAGGCCACATGGCCAGCAAAATATTTGGCCCTTGACAGATCAAGATTTTTGCAGACCCCTGGTGTAGGGGTCTCTGGTAGTGCAGGGTTTGGCTCCAGAGGTGAGATGGAGGAGGAAGGTAAGGTGTTTGGAGGCAGATGGGCTGGACTGGGGCTTGTTAATAATGGGTAGGCTGAACGAAGCCAGATGTCCCTGTAAGGATGGTGAGAGGTCGGGAGTGAGGTCTTTTCTCTAGCGGGTTTTTTTTTAAGCCTCTTATCTGTCTCCACTGCCCCCATTTCTGGGTGTGGATCTTTAATGGAATTACAGTTTACTGTCTCTTGACCAAAGCTGTTTTCTCTTCATGCCAGTGGGTTGCCAGCATCGATGTGGTGGAGAATGAAGAGGCCAGTGCCAGTGTCGTGGTTAAAATGACAGACTCGTTTACGGAGCAGGCTGACCAGGTAATTCCAGAAAAGGCCCCCCACCTCCCCAGGCACTGTGGTAGGGAGACCCTGGGTAGGTGGGGGGGGGGTGGTTTCCACAGGTGATGTGTTTCAACTAGTATTCTCTATTTATGAAAGCCATTTGTGCTCATTGAGGGAAATTTGGAAAACGTAAAAACAAAACAAAAAATGCAAAGAGGATAAATTAACCTAATCCGTTTGTAGTTAGCTCACTGTTCACGTTTTGGCCCATTTTCTTGTCTTTCCTATGCATACTATATGTTCTTAATTTTATAAGTTGAGATAATCTTTTATTTTATATTGGTTAGTTTTTTTTTTAACTTAACACTTCATTTAAATACTTCTCAGACCACTTAAAAAAAACTCTTCTCTGTCAGCCTGTGATTTTTAATTTCCTTAGTTTCCACTTCCTGACCACGTAAGTGTTTGGCAGTTTTTCTTTTTTACCATTATCGAGAATCCTCTGGTGACCATCTTTATCTCCATCTCTGATTATTCAGAGATACATTCTAACAAGTGGGGCTCTCCAGTTCAAAGCATGAATACTAACAAAACAGGTTATTTTTTTTTTAATTTTATTTTATTATATTATGTTAATCACCATACAGTACATCCCCAGATTCCGATGTAANCAGAGATACATTCTAACAAGTGGGGCTCTCCAGTTCAAAGCATGAATACTAACAAAACAGGTTATTTTTTTTTAATTTTATTTTATTATATTATGTTAATCACCATACAGTACATCCCCAGATTCCGATGTAAAGTTTGATGCTTCATTAGTTGCGTATAACACCCAGTGCAAAAACAGGTTATTTTTAATTATAAAATGATATGCTTATGTGAAGTCAGAAGTCAAACAAATGGGTAAGTAAACTGTGAAATACCCGTTTCTCCCCATGATCATGTCGCTGCCCGGAAGGAAGCACTGTCAGCAAGCTGATGGCCGTCTTGGTGTAAATATCAGAGGTGCTCCTAAGTGGGCCGATCTTTCTGGAAGAGCTGTCCCCACAAGCTGCTTGAGGGACTGTGCTGTCTGTGGTTCTCATGCTGGCAGTGCAGGCCACATTCCCAAGGAGATCTCCACATCCGTTCTTCGTGTGGTGTGCCATATTTTTCTAAACACTCAATGAGGCAGGCGGGCAGGTGCGGATAGACCCATTTTGTAGCTTGGGAGACTGAGTTTCAGACACTTAAGTGACATGGCCAACAGGCTAGTTGGTGGTGGATTAGGAAGCATGGATTTTCTAATAAGAGACTTACTGGGGCTCCTGGGTGCCTTCGTTGGTTGAGCGTCAGACTCTTAATTTCGGCTCAGGTCATGATCTCAGGGTCCTGGGATCAAGCCCACTTCAGGCTCCGTGTTCAGCAGGGAGTCTACTTGAGGATTCTCTTTCTCTCTAAAATTAAAAAAAATCTTTAAAAGAAAAAAAAAAGCCAGAAGAGACTTATTAATAAGCTCAAGGTCTGTTCTTTGTTTGGTTAGTCTTCCCTGGTAATCTATGCTATTGGGGGTCTGATGTTTAATGGTCCTTAGCTGTATTTTATAACAAATATTTTAAATTTTAAAAAGTGAAACATGGGGGCGCCTGGGTGGCTCAGTCAGTTAAGCGCCTACGGCTCAGGTCTTGGGTCCTGGGCTGGAGCCCCTGCTCAGCGGGGAGCCTGCTTCTCACTCTCCCTCTGCCTTCTGCCCCCCCTGCTTGTATTCTCTCTCTCTCTCTCTCAAATAAGTAAATAAAATCTTAAAAAAAAAGTGATACATGTATGATGTAGAAAATTAAGTAAAGCAAAAAGAAGGGGGAGTCATTTTTAGTCCCACAATGTAATGTTTTGTAGTATTTCCTTCCAGTCCATTTCTCTAAATGTATACCTGAATAAGTCTAAAAATTAAAAAAAAAAAAAACAAAAAACCAAAAACCCAAACTGAGCTGCTTATTTGCTCGTTCTAAAGCATCAGTTTGACAGAGGTTAGACTATAAAAAGCCAGCTGACTAATTCCAGAATATAGATTTTTGTGGTTCTTACTTTTCTGGACACAATCCTAACGTTTCCTGTACCTGATGGTTACCTATTGGCCTTAATAGGGTTAATAATAAAACCCAACTAGGTATTGTTATGTTGTCAGGCACTGGTCTAAGTGCTTTATTCTCTTTAACTTGCTTAATCTCTAACACTCCCAAAACAAAGTTTCTGATTGATCTCTTTTAGAAATGGGGAATTTGAAGCAGAGAAAGGCTCTGGTATTTGCTGTAGGTCAAGCCAGCAGGAGGTGGCATAGTTGGGATTTGAACCTGGGCAGTGAGGTTTTGATATCTGCATTCTTGACTACATGCTAAGTTGCCTCAGCAACAGCTCCGTGGGAACAAAGTAATAATAGCTAAACTAAATGCAAGGAGGCACCTGGGCTCTTCTGCTGTGGTTCTCTGTAATCAGTGTTTCTGTCTGTGTTCACCGTCTTGTCTATTCCTGTTAATTGCAGGTTTCTGATGTCATGTGCATTTTTGAAATTGTCCCCATCCGAGACTCAACAGTGCGTTTTAAAGACAAAGATGGAGAGATGCCTTAGTTATTTCAAGCTCAGACTTTAAAACCTTTAACCCTCCCTAACCCACCCACTCACCCAGTTAAGAATTTCTGGACAAACAGCATGACATCCAGTTTTTGTTTTTAAGGCTTCAGAAGAAAAAATTCAATCCTAATTCGTGTAAAATTGACCCCAAGGCAGGAAATTCAGAGACAGTGAGGAGATAAGACGTGAGAAAAGCATTAAATCTTTTTTATTTTTTATTTTTATTTTTTTGGGGGGAGAGAGAGCATGTTTGTGGTGGGGAGACGGGACAAAGTGAGCGGGAGAGAGAGAATCTTACATGGGGCTTGATCTTATGACCCTGAGATCATGACTTGAGCCAAAATCAAGAGTCGGAGGCTTAACCGACTGAGCCACCCAGGTGCCCTGAAAAGCATTAAGTCTGTAGAAAACTGTTGGGCAGAGAGCAAAACTGAAGGGGGTAGAATTTAAAAATGCACAAATGTTGTAAAAACAAGTCAAACAGGTGCATTGTTTCCTCGGGCTCCATGCTTCGCTGAAGAGTAGAACACAGACAGGGATGTGCAAACATATGGACATTGGGAGATATCCAGCTTCCGGCAGCTGGATCTGGGCTCTTGGTAACAGGACTTGGTTTAAGAATGAGGGGTGGGGGCAGCCTGGTGACCAGGGTAACAGGTGGAAGGTCGACAAACGTAGGCAGGATTAGGTGAGATACTCATGAGTAGAGGTCAAGGGAAATTCAAGAATTTCTTAAGAGGAAAATGTAGATATAGGGCATAGGGAGAGGAAAGATTGGTTTCCATTACCCAAGTGTTCTCTTGGAGGGAGTGATTGGAGGCCTCGGAAAGAGGGGAAAGAGGTGGGGGACTGGAATGTTGCTGCTGGCAAAGATAGACGGTCTTGGGTTAAGTCATCTCAGTCACTTTGGAAAAGCGTGAAAGGGCAGTGGTTGATGGCCAGAATTGCCTTCTTGCCAGATTTTTGTTTTAATAAATTGTAACAAAAGGACATGTGTATATTTTCAATACTTTAAACATTTCAAACAGAAGAGATAAATGAACGCCATGTACTTGGTATTTACCAACATTTTGCCATTGACTATATATTTTTTTAATTGAAGAATAGTTGATGATTTTTTTATTGCTCTTTTTAAAGATATAATTTCTCACTGGCATTTTGATTTGGAGTTGCAGTTAAAGGGGTTTTTGTATTAAGGGGAGAAAATAATTGATTATCTCAGATTATGATTCCGTGATGCATGAAGAAAGTCTAGAAAGAAATACACTAGGAAGTTAGCTGTGGGCATTGAAGCTCTCGGTGAATTTTTTAAAGCCTTCTCCTGCTTTTCTTTACTAATTGTTTTATTCCAGGTATGCTTATGTCCCAACCCTTCAGGATGTTCCAAAGAAGACTCTAGATTGCTTTATAAAAATCACATTGAAATGTAGTTGGGCCTCAATACCCAAAATGCTTATTGTAGATTGGTCCTGTATCTAATTTTTCAAAGGGTTAATTGCCAGGTGCTGTTGACTGACTTCAAAGCGAAGTGAAAAATAAACAGAGGTGACTGTAAAGACATTGGCCTGTTTGGGTTTACCTGACTGTTGATGCACTTTTTTGTCCCTTTTGTTTAAGGTGACTGCTGAGGTCGGAAAGCTCTTGGGTGAGGAGAAGGTGGACGCGATCCTCTGTGTGGCTGGAGGCTGGGCTGGGGGCAATGCCAAATCCAAGTGTGAGTCCTTTTCTGGGTTAATCATTCATTGCACTCTGCTCTTTGTCCAGCAGGACGGACTGGGTCCATCCTATGTCCCAGGCCAGACGGTTTCTGTATTTCTCCCAGAATCTTTGCAGTAGCTCTTTGAGGTAGGGATTGACCTCCCATGTGACAGATGAAGGAAAAACTTCCCCTGGCAGGGGTTAGGGGAGAGGGACGTTGCATTTGAAGTTTGGAATAGAAGCAGAATGAAATCAGCGTTGTTTCCACCTGATCTTTCAGGGCCTCTTACTGGGAACTGGGAGATGTGTGAGAAATGGAGAGATCCTTCTGAAAGTCAGAAGGGCTCAACACTGAGCGTGTATTAAAGCTGAGTACGGGGGCACCTCAGTGGCTCAGTTGGTTGGGTGCCTGCCTGCCTTAGGCTTAGGTCATGATCTCAGGTCCCTGTTGAGCGGGGAGTCTGCTTCTCCCTCTCCCTCTGCCCCTCCCCTTCCACACACGCTCTCTCTTGATTTCTCTCGCTTTCAAATAAATACATAAAATCTTTAAAAAAAAAAAAAGTGGTGACTTAAAAAAAAGATAAAGCTGGGTACATTTTTCAGCTTCTTATGAAAATTTTCAAGCATACAGAGAAGTTGAAAGAACAGTTCCTTGAATACCCTGTGCCCTCTGTCTAGATTTAGTCGTTAACATTTGCCGGACTTGTGCTCTCTTGCTTTCCGGTGGGTGTATATTCTGCGTGTGTATTTTTTTGTTAACCCTTTGAAAGTAGGTTGACGTTTCGCTGTCCTTGGGCATGTATCTTCAGGGAGTAAACTCATTCTTCCACATTCTCATAATACTATTACCATTCCTAAGAAAATTAATAATAATTCTATAAGATTAATAATAGGCTGTATTCAGATTCCCCAATTTATTCCAAATTTTGTATCATTGTTTTTCTTTTTTTTCCATCTAAATATTCTAGTCAGGGTTTGTGCGTTGGGTTTTGTTGCTATTTTTAGTGTCTTATTCTAATTTTTTTTTTTTTCCTGTGGTAGACTTGGTGAGTTCAGGGCACTTTTCCCATAGAATGTCCTACATACTGAATTTGTCCGTTTCTTTATGGTGCCATGTACCTTGTTCCCTTGTCTGTGGTATTTCCTGTGAGCTAGAATTTAGATCGAGAGACTCCCCTAGATTCAGGTTAAACATTTTGAGGTGAGTGTTCTTTCTGAGCGCTGTGTGCCTCATGTGACATCACGGGATACTTACGGTGTCAGATCACCGTGCCCGTCCACGGTGATGCCAAGCTGGGTGCTTGGGTCAGGTGGTGGTGACAGACTTCCATTGTGAAGGGAACGTTTTTCTGTTCGCAATTAGTAAGTGATCTGTGGGATGCTACGTGGGCATCATATGTGAACGTCCGATTTCTAAGCACCTCGAGGGTCTCAAATTCCCCAAATCTAATGGTTTTAAACCTCCATTGATAATCTCTGCCTGAGTCCGTGGTTTTTAAATGCTATCATTCCTTCTATGTTGATCAGTCAAGGGTATGTAAAAAGGAATTGATTTTCTGTGAAGTCAGTTACACGTAAAATTGGTATTTTGTGGGGTGTTCAGGTTGGCAAAACACCCCGATGGCCTTTTGTATGTTTTGGGAACAAGAATTGGTACTTTTTTTTTTTTTTTTTTCTGAATCTAGTCCTTTGTAGCCGGGAAATGCAGTACCTCGGCTGTCACTTCCTGAAGACCTGTCCTCCTGTGTCAGGAAGGCTTTCTGTCTGGATTATGGGCGTCTTGCCCAGCCGGTGATGTGATAGACGTTAGCACTTACACCTCACCACGTCTCAGGCAAGGCCAGAGGGTGAAAATAAGTGTGAGATGGTGGTTATATCAGCTTTCTTTTCAAGAGTCTTTAAAGCTGACGTTGAGCTTTCCGGCATTAAAAATGGAGCTCTCTAAAATCCCTCTTTATGTCCATGCAGGACTAGTCCCTCAGATTTTTATCCCAGGTTAAACCTGGCTTGGACATACTGGTTCTTATTCCAAGTCTCAGGCCCTTCGTAAAGTAGAACAATTTCTGAGTCAGAGCCAGTCCGGCGTATGTGTTCACAGGTGAGGAAGCAGAGACGCGGGTAGGCACGTGGTCTGGATTCGAACCCGAGTCTCTCTGCCCACAGGTCCTGGGCTATTTGGACTGGACCTTGTCGCCAGGGGACTGGGAAGGCAGGAATGGCCGTCAGGGCTTCCTCACTGGACGCCGTGAGTGGAGCTCGCCTTTCAGGGTCTTCCCTGCGAATGCTGAGCTCACGTGTTGTTCTTTCTCCGCTCAGCTCTCTTTAAAAACTGTGACCTGATGTGGAAGCAAAGCATGTGGACATCGACCATCTCCAGCCACCTGGCCACCAAGCACCTCAAGGACGGAGGCCTCCTGACCTTGGCTGGTGCCAAGGCCGCCCTGGAGGGGACTCCGGGTAAGCCTTCATTTCCCAGTCTGTAAAATGGGGGCGCTCATCCTTGCCCCTGGGCTGCCGGGAGCATCCCTGAGGGGCAGGGGAGTCCTGGGAGCCCTTTAGCCTCTGAGATGCTTTACAGCTGGGTGGAGTTGGCATCCTTGAGGCCTGGATCTTTTTAGGGGCAAGACTCTGGACCCTTCTGTGTGCATTGTCCTCGCGCTGGTGGTATAATCTGGCCGTCCTGTCATCTGGCGCTCCCACGCGCTTCCTTCATCTGGGATCCACCCAGGGAATGAGTGGTGCCGAGCTAGGTGTTAATCAGTTAATAAACAAGTTTTGCCGTCACCGCACGGTGTCCATGTGTCCCTGGGAAGCAGCTCAGCCCTTGGAAACGGTGGGGGCTGTAGGGTAAGAGAAAGATTCTTCTGGATTCTTCACGGGAGCCGAGGGGCTTTGAACAGATTATTTGATATCTTTGACCAAATTCTGCTGTAGTTTCTTTCACGGACGTGTATACAGCGCCTGCCAAGCCCTCTTAGAGCCACTCTTTCCCTTTTGCGTATATTCTCATTTAATCCTGCGGTGGGTGGTTCTCACCTTTTTCGTTTACAGGGATGCAGACTGGAACTTAGGTGAAGTAACTGGTCGTGATATCATCCGTGAGCTGCAAATTTACTTTGAACCAAAACCCTGATCATTTCTAAATGGCGTGTTTGTTCTCCTGCATCGCACAGATGCGTGTTTTCCTTGGCAGTTTTGCTCCCTCTCTGTTTCCTGGGGCTGCCATGACAACGGACCGTGGCCTCGGGGGCTTAAGCACAGACACTTACTTTCTCACGGTTCCTGGGGGCCGGGAGGTCTGAGACGGTGGTGCGGGCAGGGTTGGTGTCTTCTGAGGCCTCTCTCCTTGGGTTGCGATGGCGTCTGCTCCATGTCCTCTCGTGGTCTTCCCTTTGTGTGTCTGTGTCCTGATCCCCTCTTCTTGTAAGGACGCCAGTCAGATTGCATTAGGGCCCAAAGACCTCATTTTAGCTAAATGACCCCTTTAAAGACCTTGTCTCCAAATACCATTACATTCTGACGTACCACAGGTTAGGGCTCCAACACATGAGTTTTGGGGGTACAGTTCAACCCATCACACTCCCTTTGGGATAAGGCTGACGAAATTGAAGTGGGGTTGGGGGACAGCACAGGAAGGCAGAAAGTGTCTGCCTCTGCTACCTAAGTAAGCTCTTCTCTTAAAAAAAGGAAGGGAGGTTTTTTTTTTGGGGGGGTGGGGGCTTTTTACTAAGTGATAGAGACCTCGAGCACCTTTTTCAATTTTAATGTAAGTCACTGAAGTGTGAGGCCCTTACAAATTAACATTTTCTTGCCCCTCGTTTTCTTATGAGATGTCTCAGAGCGTATGATCTGATAAGTCCATGGCTCTTGCTGTAATTACCGCTGTGTAAATGTTAGATGTTCGTTTGGTTGAGATCTGATTTTATTAAAGGTGACATAGAGCAGAAGCACTAGAAAGTGAGTAGAGAAATGAGTAAATAGCTTGACATTTAAAAAAGAAAATCCTGCGACTGAAAGACTGATTTTTCTAAAGGACAAAACAGACTCTTCCTTTATTTTGGTTTTTAAATATCTTTTTTTTTTTTTTTTTTTTTTTTTAAAGATTTTATTTATTTATTCGACAGAGATAGAGACAGCCAGTGAGAGAGGGAACACAAGCAGNGCAGGGGGAGAGGGAGAGGAAGAAGCAGGCTCACAGCAGAGGAGCCTGATGTGGGGGCTCGATCCCATAACGCCGGGATCACGCCCTGAGCCGAAGGCAGACGCCTAACCGCTGTGCCACCCAGGCGCCCCTTAAATATCTTTTTTATTTATAGTTTTGGATACTGGTCAAGACTGCAGGTTCTGGAACCACACTGGTTGGTTTTCTGTTGTGGTTTGGCCACATCACTGTGTGATGTTTGGTAAGTTACTTAACCTCTCTGAGCCTCAGTTTCGTCATCTGTGAAATGGGGATAAATAACAGCACCTTTTCTATATGGTGGTTTTGACTTGGAAATATCTTAATGGATGTAAATGGCTTAGAAAGATATTATAGAGTCAGTAGTCAGTGTGAACTTTTATTATTATTTATTCCAGATAGACTTTAAAAGCCCAGCTATTTCAGCTTCTTATATTAATAAGCTTGTTCATCTTTAAGTTTTTAATTAGATGTTGTTAAATTTATTTGAGTCATGAAGTCTTTTAACTGTGATTTAGATCCCAGAGTAATCCGGGGAAATCTGTGTATAATCCAAAAGTAAATGACGAACAGGCTTAGTGGTCCTTCAAGCACAAGAGAGGTTGTTCAGAACTGGAAAGTTTTCTCTTGGAAAAGTACTCAGAAAACCCCACTCTCCTGTGTCCACGTTTGTATTTGTAGACCATCTCCTGGTGGATAAAATATTGGAAGGAAGGTGATCACTTGTGAACCACTGAGGCATCCCTGGAAATCAGTCTTTAGGGACTACACTGGTCATTTTAATAATTGGGAGGAAAGTATTTATCTTCTCCATGAATGCATTTTTTTGCATTGTGCAAATGATTCCCTTCCCCGCATTATGTAGAATCCTGTAGAATTAAGCCATTAGGGTTCCTGGTAGCTTGTTGCTTGTTTCTTTCTTCATCGTTTTGTTTGAGTGGAATGAGGCGGGGGCCCTGGATGTCTGCTGGGGCCTGGGGCCGTGTGCATGAGATTCGTGTGCTGCTTAATTTTAATCACGCAGAGTTTGTTAGATCTTTATATCAGTGTTGGCTTCCTTCCCCCGACGAGACAGAGAAGCCAGAGATAGTGAAATCTTCTTGCGCTTCTAAATAACTCTTTGAGACCTTGACCCTCTTTTGCAATTCAGGGTTGCTGTTGGAGAGTTTAGTGATTGGTTCCTCAGCTGGGCAGCGATCCCCACCTCCCCTGGGCCTTCGATGCCTTCTCAGCTGTTACGCCGTGAACAGCACGCGTGCTGGGGTTTTCTAAGGAGGCTGCTGATCTCCAGAAGAAACGGTGGTTTTTCTGCCGGAGGAGAGGTGTTTACAACAGCTAACCTTGCTTCTTTGTTGTTGGTTAGGGAGGATACACGGCTGGGTGCTGTGGGGAACAGAGACTGGGTTCCGGCCACCTGTCCGTGGGACAAATGGAAACCTGTCCTAGTAAACAGCATGCCTTGCTTCAGTCAGCAAACATTCACGGACTGGCAGGAGGAAAGGAAGATTAATAGGTGGTGTGTATCCTTATGTGAAAATTGTTCAACTGCCGTACTTTATAAACAACGAGTGGGGCACATTACTTCTGTTAATTCAGTGGGAAACATTTATTGAGCGCCTATCCTGTGCTGAACCCACAGTTAAGTACTCCCTCCCCGTTTTCCAGCTGGGGTAACAGGATTAGAAAGGTTTTGAAAACTTGCCTGGGATTTCTTTAGTGGTGAGCAGAAGAGCTGGGATTTGAACTTGGGCAGTCTGCCCTCCAGATGACTGCGCCATCTCGCCTGCACGCATTTATTGATCTGAGGGTTTAGACGCAGCTCTCGCCTGGCCTTTAACCTTGGCGCAAGTCTGTGTGTGAGCCTGGGCACGTTACGCATCCTGTCTGCACCTCGGTTTGCTAAGTGGTAAAAGTAAGATCAACCTCATGGTTTTTATGGTAAATGTGAACTGCGGGGTGAATAACAGGTGCACCTGAATATTAGGTCCCTTTCACTCTCTCTCTACAGGTGTCCATCCTTCTCTTTCTCCCAGGCTGCCGTGGTGGTCTCTGGGCACACTCATGGCGGCCACTGGTCACTGAACTGTCTCTCCCCCTTCCCCAGGGATGATCGGCTATGGCATGGCCAAGGGCGCCGTTCATCAGCTCTGCCAGAGCCTCGCCAAGAAGAACAGCGGCATGCCGTCCGGCTCTGCAGCCATCGCTGTGCTCCCGTAAGTGGCGGGGGCTTACTGTTCCCTACCCACCTCGTCTGCCCCACGGCCTACAGTGAACATTTGAGTAGCTTTCCACCAGGGACTTGTGTGTGCTGTCATCTTGGCTTCTAGAATTCTCCCGAGGCCCTGAAGGTGCTTCTTCAGCTGTTGGGAGTATCCAAGAATGGTTGATTGGCTGATGGGTGGGTCTGTCTGTCTTGCCTCTTTCTGTTTTTTTTTTTTCCTTCCTTCTATCTGTCCTTCTGTCCCTCCAAATTAAATGTAGCCTACACATTTTATTTTAATATGTGTAGCTCTTTCAAGTCATTATAAAGCCAGTGGAAGAGAGACTGTATTTAGTGTTTGTGTGGGTGTATCTGTGTGTGGTGGGGGGATGGGGTCTGAGGGAGAATATGGGAAACTGGGAGATGTTCCTGTTTGTGACCAGGAGGAAGGTCCCTAGTCAGCTGTCCCAGGCAAGGCAGCTGCTTTGCAGGTAGAGTTCCTTCCTCGTGGAAGAATTCCAGCATCAACTGGCTTGCCTCTTGCCTGCAGTTCTATAAAGTGGATGTCGGGACTGCGAGGGTCCTGGGGTTTCCAGTTCCCTTTCATTTGTGAGCTTCTATGAGCCTGGGACCTGCTCCCCGAGCTGTTTTGAATGATTCCCGAGGCCTGAATGTTCTTGGGAGAATCATACCTATCTGAATTCCATATTCTCTTGCTGAAAATCATGAGGTTTTATAGAAAACAGCTGCAAAAACAAAGGATGAGACTTTCCCCCATGTTTAAAGGAGTAGTATTATTATCCTTAAGAAATCCTGAGAGGTGAGTGTGCTTCATTTTAGGGAGTGAATAAAGATGTAAACAGCAAAGCAGTTTACTTGATAACGACTGAATTTAAGTAAAGGCAGGACTGTGTCTTTAAAAGGCTTTTTCATTTTGTTCCTGTCTGCCTGACGGGCGGGTCACAAAGCTCCTCTCTGAGTTAGGCTCGGAGGTGATGTCTGTAAGTGCAGAGGGCTCCCTGGGTCCCTCTGATTGTCCTCATGGGAGCTTCCCGTGTTAGCGCGGCCACCCCTGGTGCCCGAGGCTCTTGGTGCATTTTCCCAGCCAAGGAGGATGAGGCGGCTATAATTCTGAGAGTGGGCAGGTACCCATGACAAGCCTGTGTCTGTGTCCCGCAGGGTGACCCTGGATACCCCGATGAACAGGAAATCCATGCCCGAGGCCGACTTCAGTTCTTGGACGCCCTTGGAGTTCCTGGTTGAGTGAGTATTGACATGATGTCACAATACTGGCAGCTGCCTGCCTCAGTTGTCCACCTTTTACAGACCAGGGGACAAGCCATGTTCTCGCAGCTCACCAGTACAGTAGCTCTGTGAGGTCACCAGGCCCCCGAGGGTGTGTCGCACATCAGTGTGAATCTTAGGAGGGCTTGATAGTGCTGATGTCTGAATCTGCAGCTGACCAGCCTGAGTGTGTTGTCTGACTGCTCCAGGCCTCGGTTTCCCTATCTGTATAACGGGGTCCTTAATCATTGTTAGGGGGATTACATGTGGATGTGCTTGGCTTGGCACAATGTCTGACCCTCGTAGGAAGTGCTCGGTAAACCTCAGCTCCTGTTAGCGTTGTCGTCTCTGCTAAGAAGGAGCAGCGATGTGGGGGTAAATGCTAACCTAGGGCACATCCTGGGCCCCGTGTCTGAAATAGCGCCGAGCCACAGACCTACAGAAAGTGTCCTTTGTTCCCGAAATCCCGTTCACCCGTTGAGAATATGGGTGGCATTTGAAGATCACAGAGAGAGTGAGCTTTCTCACTGTGTTGCTTGTGTCTAGATCTCCAGTCCCCAGAGCCCTCTGCGTGGTAAGCACATACTTCCTGAGAACCCACTGTGGGCCAGGAGCTGTGCTGGGCCCTGGGACAGGGACATGAATAAGGTGCAGTCCCTGCCCTCACCAAGCTGGGGCTGATCGTTCCCCCCCAGTGCCAGCGTGTGCCAAGTTTGGGATGTGCTTCTGGCCTGAGGTTACATCTCATTTTAATTAAATCGAGAGATACTGGGGACTTTTATTTGATGTTTGGAACTAGTTTTAGGTAGCCCTTTTTATGTGCCAGGCACCATTTTAAATACTTACTATTATTAAATGTTCATAGCAAGTCAGTGGGGGAGGTCCTGTCATCTTTATTTAAGGTTTGGGGACTTGGAGGCATGAAGGCGGGGGTGCTAAGGGATGTGCCTGAGATCACGTAGCAGAGCCGAGATTGGAGCCAGGGACTATGGCTGCAGAGCCCGGGTCTCAACGAGGCCCGCAGATCTTTCTGCCTCCCATGGTTTGAATTGGGTTTTGCATTTAAGTTCCTTTTTATTTATTTATTTATTTATTTATTTATTTAATTTAATTTTTTTTAAAAGATTTTATTTATTTATTTGACAGAGAGAGACAGCCAGCAAGAGAGGGAACACAAGCAGGGGGAGTGGGAGGAAGGAGCAGGCTCCCAGCGGAGGAGCCTGATGCGGGGCTCGATCCCAGGACTCTGGGATCATGCCCTGAGCCGAAGGCAGACGCTTAACGACTGAGCCACCCAGGCTCCCCTTAAGTTCCTTTTTAAAAGCCAATACTTCCCAACAACATCCATGACCTAGGTTCTAGATGGAACATCTGGGGTCACGTGTCTGCATTAGCGCCAAGCCATAGATCACAGAGGGTGGCTAGGATAGCCATCCTTTGTTCCAGAAATCATGACACCATTTGTGGGATTTGAAAACTCACATGGCAAATTGGCATAAAATGTGCTTCGAATGCCTGGGGCTTGGTGTTCTCTCTCATCTGCAGACCACTGAGGAAGATGAAGTAAGACAGTTTGAAACATGCCTAAGTAACACAGGCGCCCTGATAGCTCCAGCCTCCACCGGTCTCCTTCAGAGCCTTCCCTAAGCCCTGCCCGGCCCCGGAGAGGGGTCGTGGATGGTAGTCAGGGGGTTTCAGAAGTGCTTTGGTCTTTGGACCCATGTAATAACTGCCCTCGGCTTGTTCAGCTGTCAAGAGTAGGCCGTCGAATGACTTGATAGTTAAACATCAGCTCTGGTCTAGCAGGTTCCCGATCGGCCCTGAAGAGTATCCCAGGATCTCCTGCGTGCTTCCCCATTAAAGAAGGCGCAGAATCCTAGCTGGTGGAGTGTCCAGGGGGACCATGTACTCAAATGTAAATGTTTTGTTTGAAAAATTATCAGCCACTTGTTATACCTCGTGAATTTGCTGTGTGCTTTTTAATTTCTATCTCCTTAGAGGAGGTCTCCCCGCGTCCCCCAAGCAGGGTTCCCTCCCTCCACACACAGTGTAATTAATGCTCCCCATTGCTGCATTTGACATATTTTATTGTAAGGTCTATTTTATAGTATCTTTTTCCATTGCTCTGGGTGTTCCATTTATGTTTACTTAAAAAAACAAAAGAAAAAAATGAGTTTCTTTTTTTTTTAATTTCTAGGAAAGTAATAGAGCAAAGTATAAAGTATTGTACACATGTTTATCTCTTAGAATTAACTAATTAAAGTCTTTTTTTAGTCACTTAAAATCACACGATGTTATAAAGGATTCCAACAATGAAGAAAAATACAAACACTGAAGTTAAAATCTCGCTGAATCCTGCCCCTCGCAAATTCAAATGAGTACTGAGATCACTGGGGCCCTGGGTGTGTGTCCCTGTGGCTTATTCACAGGTGCTGCTGCTGTCCTCTTCCTCCAAACCACTGATGTGAATAGAAGCACGTGTCCAGATTTTTGCTTTGAAAACGTAAAGCTGATGTTCTTTGTTCTAGAACCTTCCATGACTGGATAACAGGGAAAAACCGACCGAGCTCAGGGAGCCTAATCCAGGTAGTAACCACGGAGGGAAAGACGGAGCTTACCCCGGCATACTTTTAAGCTTCATCTCAGTGCCTGTTCGGGACCTAGCAGAAGAGTCCTTTATCTCAGTGTGGCCGTGTCCGGCCCTGTGTTTTCTGTAATCCTGTTTGTGGTACGAGATAGTGAGTCCTGTTTTCCCTCTCTCTTCATGTGCATTTGTACTCGGACGGTGTAAAAAGTTTATGGGAAACGGAGACGTATGAGGGCAGAGGCCCGCAGATGGCACCGTCAGTCTGTGTTAGCTACGAAAGTTTAGGACGGGATATCTGATGGGCCCCTCTTGTATCATCTCGAATGATACATCTCGAATTGTATCTGAGACTCGGATTCTCGGTCCCTGACAGTGGCTGTTGACCTGACTCGTTCAGAGATTTGTTGATCCTGGGGATGTGTTGGGGGCCCGAGTTATTATTGAATGGGATGTTGATGTCACGGACGTCGTTTCTGCAGCCTCGAATTGACCTGCCTTAAAACTCCTTTTGTGGTGTAAGCAAAATCCCGTGGACTCTGTTAAGATACCTTTTTCCTGTGCAGCTGCCAAAAGTGCAGCAGAACTTCTTGTGATCCCTTGGAGTTTATCTTCCTAATAAACGCATTTCATTTATTGTGTTGTCTTCTTTAATCAGCCGCATCTTAAATACACTCACAGATGATTGCACTGCAGTCGGGGGAAGGGGGCGGACTCAAAGCCCAAGGTGAAGATTTTTATTTATTTATTTGACAGAAAGAGAGAGAGAGAGCACAAGCAGGTGGGGGCTCAGGAAGGTGGGACTGATGTGTTCGGAGTTCCCCAGTGCTATGGTCTGAATGTTTGTGTCCTCCCCGTCTCACTCCCAAACTCATGTTGAAATCCTCATGCCCAATGTGTTGGTATCAGAAGGTGGGCCTTTGGGGCCCCCCCCATTATGTATAGGATGAGCATCCTTATAAAAGCCACTCCTGCGAGATCCCTGGCCCTTCCGGCACTGAGATCCAAGGCTGTGACCCTGAAGAGGGCCCTTACCCGACCATGTCAGCACCCTGGTTTCAGATTTCCAGCCTCCAGAACTGGGAGCAGTACATTTCTGTTGACAGGTCACCCAGTCTTCGGTGTTTGGTTGTGGTGCACACGGCGGTGCGTGTCCGTTCTGCTGATACCTGAGATGGGCAGCTTCCATTCTTCAAGCGGGGAAACAGTCCCATACGTGAAGTGACTCTCCAGCACTATAATTACTTTCAGAGAGCTGATTTCATTCCACGTGGCAACCAGACCTTATGACTGATTATTTAGGCACGTTTCTTTTTCTTTCCTTGGTGATGTGCAAAGAGAATAGAGGAGCAAGGGGGTGAGGAAGAGGGGATGTTTTCTCTTCTGCTTTAGCCGATCATTCGACAAGTAATTTTTGAGTGCCTCCTACGCAATAGGCTCTGATCTGTGACACACAGGTGCCCAAAGTAGGGCAAAGATCTCAGCCCTCATAGAGTTTCATTCTATGCATTAAACTGTACCAGCAACTGACTAGGTGTAGAGTATGTGAAAAAGGTAGAGCCTATGGGAAAAAAGAGCAAGGTGGGGGTGGGGGGTAAAGGAGTGTTGGGAAAAAAAAAAAAAAAAAAAAAATTGCAGTTTTCGGGGGGGGGTGGTACGGACTGAATGTGTGTCCTCCCCAAAATTCCTGTGTGAAGCCCAAACCCCCAATGCAGTTGTAGTTGGAGATGGCCTCTAAAGAAGTAATCAAGGTGAAATGAGATAATAAGGTGGGGGCGTCCAGATCCCGTATGATCAGTGTCCTTATGAGGAGAGACACCAGAGAGCTCTCTCTTGCTGCATCTGCTTTGAGGAAAGGCCATGTGAAGTGCTGGGGATGATGACCTTCCCCTGTCCTACTGTCCTTCTGGCTGGACTTACAATCAAATTGAGATGAGACAGATTTAACAGGAGAAAATCAAATTTAAGGGGCATAAATACAGAGAATCCACACAGGCAGCAAATTCCAGAGACAGCGAGGAAACGGGGAGTGTACATGAGCTAAGGGGAGGGGTAGGGCCTGGGGCTACAAAGAGGAGTTCATTAGCAGGGAGATGAGAGGAGATGTTTGGGAAAACAAGGTTGCCCTTTTATGCAGTGAAGTTCCTTAGGTGAAGGGGAATGTCTGTTATAGGCTCTTCTTTCCAAAGTAAATTTAGGGGGCACCTGGGTGGCTCAGTCGTTAAGCGTCTGCCTTCGGCTCAGGGCGTGATCCTGGTGTTCTGGGATCGAGCCCCACATCAGGCTCCTCTGCTGGGAGCCTGCTTCTTCCTCTCCCACTCCCCCTGCTTGTGTTCCCTCTCTCGCTGGCTGTCTCTATCTCTGTTAAGTAAATAAATAAAATCTTTAAAAAACAAAACAAAACAAAATAAATTTAGGCAATTGTGCGTGTGGGGGGCAGAGAGCTTTTCCTGAATCCATTGGGTTTTAATTACTTTTAACTCAAAATAATCTTTACGCCAAAGTGGCCAATCTTGGGGCAGCCTGCCCTGCACCCCTACAGTCAATACAGCAAGAAGGTGGCCATCTGCAAGCCAGGAAGAGTCCTGAGCGGAATCCTAATCGGCTGGCACCTTGATCTTGGACTTCAAGCCTTTAGAAGGTAAACTGTTGGTTAGGTCACCCCCTCGGTGGCATTCTATTATGGCCGCCAGAGCTGACTAAGGCAGACAGTGAGCGAGGACCTCATGTTGGGGGTGACATTTGAGCAGATCCTAAAGGATCTCCTTTAGGTGTGTTTCTCACTTCTTGGGTGAAGGAACTAGGCGGTGCAAAGGCCCCCAGGCAGGAGTGCGCCAGGCATGGCTGAGGTGGCCTCGGTGGTGGAGTGGAGTGTGGGGAGAGTGAGGGGCAACTGTAGATGAGACAGAGACATGATCATGTGGAGCAAGGTTCCCAAACCTTCTCGGTTTGTGGTGCCCTTAGTGTCTTGGTAATTTTTCATGACACCTTACATCAAAGGAAATACTGAACAGTGGATTTATAAGTAGTTAGATCCTTACAGCTCAGTAGTTGAGTCTGACAGATACTGCCGTGTTAACCTCGGGAGAGGAAGCCATCCTGTGCTGGCCCTGTGAATGCACAGTGCTGTCCTGGGTGCCTCGATGGACAGTTTGAAAATGGCAAATGTAGGGTGCTCCATTTTAAGACTTTGCCTTTGACCTTTGGCAGCCATTGCTGGGATTTTGAGTGAAGGAGTGACAAGATACATTTGAAAAGATTGCCTTGACGGTTGTGTTGAGGCTGATCCTGAGGCTGATTAAAGGAATCCAGGCAAGAGATGACAGAGTAGCAAGGGAGGGAGTGATGGGTGTGGTGAGAAGAGTTACATAAGAGCGTGTATCTTAAAGGTTGAGTCAATAGGCTAATTTAATGTGAGGGTGAGAGAGAGAGGAGTCACTGATGACTCCCAAGGTCTTTGACATGAGCAGAAGGGACGATCGGGTAGTTTATAAAGGTGCTGGAGAAGGCTATGGGTAGGAGAAGCTGTGCGGGGGGGCACCAGAAGTGTAGTTTGGACAAACAGGTTTGCTCTATTAATATCCCAGTGTGGATAGTCAGTGGCAGATGCATTTTGAGTCTGGAGTTCAAGAAAGAGAGAAAGGGAGATCTGGAGGTTGTGGGCAAAGACTTGGCATTTGAAGCTGTGAAATTAGATGGATGAGACCAAGGGAATGTGTTGGTCACGATCTAGGAGCTAAGAACCATATAGTGATGTGAACAGGGCAAGTTTAAGGTAAAGGATGATTGAAGACCAAAGGATGAAGTATAAAGGGCTAAAGAAAACTGAACGTTGGACTAGGGGAGGAGTACTCAAGGAGGGACGAATTTGAAAGGCAGACCCCTCCCCAAGGCTGGCATCTGGACCTCTTTGGGGAAGGTTTGGTTGCAGCTCATCGAATGGCATAGACGTTTGGTGCATGTCCTGGGCCAGTGCTGACCTATGATCAGTGGGGAAGCAGGAAACGCCCTGCCAAGGTATAAGTAGACTGAGGCTGGGAAGCATCCCCACTGGGGCATCTTTGAGATTCACTGGGGATTCTGCCATTGGGAGCTGCTGAAACTCAATGAGAAGCCATCTGGGGGAGTGTTGCTGGATGTCCCTTGCAGGCACATGGTAGTCATGAGGCAGGAGCAATACAGAAATGAACCAGGAAGAGAAGCCCCTTCCTCTTGCAGTGTCCCTCCAGCACTCTCTACTGGCAAACATAACATCATGTCAACTGCAGGAGTAATGCTTGCAAGGTGCATCTCCATTCGAGCAGAATAGGCAATGAGATGTGACTTTGGAACAGAGAGGCAATACACTGGTAACTGGCTGTTATGGACTGGATATTTGTGTCCCCCCCAAATTCATGTTGAGACTCACCCCGCCCCCATGTGATGATGTTAGGAGGTGGGGCCTTTGGAAGATAGTTAGGATGGGACGAGGTCATCAGAGTGGGGCCTGCATCATTAGTGCCCTTATGAGAATCATGAAAGAGATTGCTTCTCTGCTCTGCTTGCTGCAGATGTGAGGAGACAACGAGAAGGCAGCATTCTGTACTCAGAAGTGGGCTCTCACCAAAACCTGAACACACTGGCAGCCTGATCTCAGGCTTCCAGCCTCCACAACTGTAAGAAATACATTGCTGTTGTTTATAAGTCACTCAGTCTGTGCTAGTTTGATACAGCAGCCTGAACTCAGATGCTAGTGATGGACTAAATGCGTGCAGAAAAGAGAAGACGACCAAGGACCTAGCACTGTAAAACCGAGAGATTGGGAAGAAGAGGAAATCAACCAGGGGGGAAGGAACAACCAACAAGGTAGGAGGAAAATTACGAATGTGGCATCCCTGGGAATAAAGTGAAGAAAGCATATTGAGAAGGAGGGAATGAATTGTGCTGTCAAGCACCACTGAGAAGTCAGGTAGGAGGAAGGACTTCACTGCAGACAGCCACTGATAATGTTGCTGGGCAGTTTCAGGAGAGCTGCGGGGACAAGAGAGCAGGGAGGAGAGGAATTGGGGTGCAGGCAGCTGTAACTCTGTGTACGTATTTTGTTGGAGTCTTCTCAACTTTGTTCCTGAACAGAATCTAGAAAAATCTAGCAGGATTTGGGTCTGCTTTGTCCTCAGAGATCCACTCTATTGCTGACATCCTTTCTCAGGGAGCTGATATATCTGATATCTGATATATAAAATTTGCAGCCTGGCTTCCTGAATATTCAGGTTTCCTTAACCTGAGCTTGCCAAGGAGCGCTCATCCTGTGTGTTCATTTCCTGCCGTGCTCCTGACTAAAGCTTCTGCTCTCTCCAGATGGGCTCTCAGCAGCTTGGAGGGCAGCTGGAATATTCCCAAGGTGTACACAGCTTCTGGTAGTAGTCAGAGCTGGAGCACTGAGAAGGAGCCCATTGCAGTCTGTTCCAATACATAGATGTGGCTTTTTCTTGGGAACTTTCAGCTAGAATGTGACCTACACCCAGAAGCTGTATAGTACGGTTAACCGACGGGCTGGGGTTCCCGGTGGTCACTCTGAAGGGGACAAGTTGCCATCCCGTTGGAATGGGGAGGAGCCTGGAGGGAGCCTCTTGCTCCCTCAGATGGACTTTTCTGAGATGCAGTAGTTCATTCAAGCTCTCTGAAATCATCTTGCAGGACCAAGCAACCAGCTGCCCTTGTTACCAAGCTGCGATCAGTCCACGAATGCACTGCCTAGAATTTGTTCTTTTTCTTTTTTAAAAATATTTTATTTATTTATTTGAGAGAGAGAGCGAGAAACAGTGCAAGAGAGACATCACAAGCAGGGGGGAGGAACAGAGGGAGAGGAAGAAACAGATTCCTCACTGAACAGGGAGCCCAATGCGGACTTGATCCCAGGACCCCAGGATCATGACCTGAGCCAAAGGCAGATGCTTAACCAACTGAGCCACCCAGGCACCCTTGTTCTTTTTCTTTTCCTGCCTTGCTCCTTTTCCTCTTCATTCCTGAGATTGCATTGACCCCCCAAAACAGTGTTAGCACATAAACTTTTTTCTTTTGGGAGCTCCCATTATTATGGGATTTTTATCTATCTATCTATCTATCATCTATCTATCTATCTATCTATCTATCTATCTATCTATCTATCTATCATCTATCTATCATCTATCTATCTATCTATCTATCTATCTATCTATTATCTATCTATCTATCTATCTATCTATCTATCTATCTAATCTATCTACAGATTCACTGAGATATAATTCACATACCCTACCCATTTAAATTCTACATTCACCCATTTAAAGTCTACAACTGAATGGATTTTAGTATATTCATCCAGTTGCACAACATCACCACGATCAACTCTAGAACATTTTGTTATGCCAAAAAGAAAATCCACACCCCTTAGCTGTCACCCACAAACCCTCTATCTCCCACAGGCTTAGATCACCACTAATATACTCTATACCCCTATTGATTATTTTTTTCTGGACATTTCATATAAATGAAGTCGTACAGTACATGGTCTTTTGTGACAGGCTTCTGTTCACCTAGCACGTTGGCAGCGTTGATCCACGTTGGAGCATGCATCGGGACTTCATTGCCTATTACCAAATAATTTCCCATTGTATGGATGCGCCACATTTTATTTATCCGTTCATCGGCTGATAGACATTTGAGCTGTTTCCACTTTTTAGCTTTTGTGAATTATGCTGCTATGAATATTTGTGTACACCTTTTTGTGTGAATATATGTTTTCGCTTCTCTCGGGTACATGCCTAGGTGTAAAATTGCTGGGTATCATATGGTAACTCTATAGTTACCTGTCTTAGGAATTGCTTGTTTTCCAAAGCAGCTGTACCACTGACATTCCCACCAGCAGGGTAGGATGATTCCATTTGGCCATTTGCATATCTTTGGTGAAATGTCTGCTCAGATCCTTTGCCTGTTTTTATATTGTGTTTTCGTTTTTATTATTGAGTTCTGATAGCTCTTTACATATTCTAGTACAAGTCCCTTACCAGATACATGATCTGTGAGCATTTCCTCCCATTCTGTGGGTGGTTTTTCACTTCATTGGGGGTATCCTGTGAAGCACATGCTTTTTAACTGTGGTGCTGTCCAGTCAGCACATAAGCTTCTCCTTCTGGGCACCACATTTTGGGAATCTCAGCTAAGACCTCCCAGTGAGGTAGGTGAGAGTCCCATTTTACTTGTAAGGAATCTGAGGGTCACAAGAGAGTAAGTAATTTCCCCAACCACATAGAGAGAAAGCATGTAGAGGGAAGCCAGGATTTGCACCAAAGCCTGTGGGATTGCTCGGTGTATGGACGGGGTGGGACGTACTAACTGTCGATTGAGTTTGCGCATGGACATCATGCGCCCAGCCCGTGCTGCTGAGAGCAAGTGCCACGCATGGACCATCTGCTCTGTGCCTGGTGCTTCACACACCTTCTTGGCTCCTCTTCCTCAGGTAGCCTTAAAGGGCCCCCACCTTCATCCTCCAAGACAGGAGTAACTTCTGTGGGAACACATCCGTTCCTCTCTTGAGGTTCTCGTTTGCTCCTTGTCACAGGAGGAGGATGAGGGAGAGTGGCATCAAGACGCTGGACCATATGAGCAGTGGCTGGGCCACTGCATGGGCTTTGGGCATGACCTGCCCTCGTTCCTTCAACCCTGAGAACTGATTTATAACACCCTCTGCCCTTGGTCTCCTTTCGTCTGTTCTTGATTGGTGAGGAACTTAGAGGAGAGGAGGAATGAAGGTTCAGTTCTCCTTAACCCTTAAAGCATCATTTTCCATTTTGCATCCTCACTGTTCAGGGAATGTTGAAAGAGTGAACGAAAGACAGGCTTGGAGAAGTTCACGCATCTGCACGCTCCTTGTAAGTGATGGAGCCTTGTATCCACAGCTCTCTACCTAGTTGCTTATGGGACACTCTGGGTGGGGAAGTCAGACTGTAATTTCTCCCTCCTGAGGCCATTTATTCTTTCCCTTTCTTTTCTTTTCTTCTCTTTCTTTTTAAAGATTTATTTATTTATTTGAGAGAGAGAGCATGAGTGGGGGGAAGGGGCAGAGGGAGAGGGAGAGAATCTTCAAGCAGACTCCCCACTGAGTGAGGACCCCCCCAACTTGGGGCTCGATCTCATGACCCTGATCTCATGACTTGAGCTGAAATCAAGAGTCAGATATTCAACCCACTGAGCCAGCCCAGAAAGCCAAAGTTCTTAAACCACCTTATTTCTGCCATCTGTTAGTCTGTCCATCTCTAATCTCCCCTTTGCTTCTCTCAGGCTTTCAGGGTGGTGGACTCTAGTGCACCTTGTTTTCATACGTGGCCCTGCCACGTAGTAGTGGTGGGACCAGGAGCAATTGAGGGAGGGGGGTCCACTGGCCTGTTTTTGAAGATCCAGTCCTTGCCTTTCTTTGTCCTGCTCTGTACTGCAGAGAACTACATTTCCCAGACTCCCTTGCTAGCCAGTCTCCTGTAGGTTTTGGCAGTGGGGAGGAGTGGGGGGCCCTGATGGCAGCTGGAGGGCAGAGGAGAGGAGAAACCACAGTATCCCTGTTGCTCTCTTCCCTGTGTCAGGTGGCATCTCTGGGGCGGGGGGCAATGGCATCTTTGGCCATGGCTATGTCTCCTTCATCACCCCAGCCCTTCCCTCTGTGGAGCCAGCTCCTGGCAGGCCAGCCCACTGGGGGCTCTTTCTTTGATTCTCAGCCTTGGGGGTGGCGGTGGCTTTCCCTCCTCCTCCTCCTCCTCCTTCTTTTTTCTTCTTTTTCTTTTTTTTTTTTTTTCGAAGATTTTATGTGTTTATTTGAGAGTGAGAGAGAGCAAGAGAGAACATGAGCAGCAGGGAAAGGCAGATGGAGAGGAAGAGGGAGAGGCAGACTCCCCGCCGAGCAGAGAGCCTGACTTGGGGGCTGGATCCCAGGACCCTGGGATCAGGACCTGAGCCGAAGGCAGATGCTTAACCGACTGAGCCACCAGGTGCCCCATGGCAGTGGCTTTCCACTGCTGCTCATTCTTGAGGTACCTCACCGTCCTCTATTTGGACTCGATTTTTCTATCTCCTGTATCCATTCCCTTTATTAAACCCTCCCTGTTTGAGTAGTTTCTGTTTGCTGGCTGGTTCTCATTGATGCAGTTTCTTCATCTGTAAATGGGAATGATGAGATCTGCCTTAAGGAGCAGCTGTGGATAGTCAATGAGATAATACATGATTATTATTTTCCGTATTATTTTATGTCAGGGGAAAATGGTAGGCCTATCTGAGAAAGAGTACATTTTGACTTGAACATCTTTAATTTGCCCCCAAAACCACTGGTTCTCGAGGTCACTAATTTCCACTTCTCTGGGAAGGTGGTAGCAATGTCACCCTGACCCTTCTGGACATGTGGGGACTGGGCTAGTCTGGGAGAGGTCCTCCCAGTGCGACCACATTCTGTGGCATGTCCCTGCTCAGTGCAGGACCTGGACAGCATGGTGTTGGGACTACGAGGATTCTGAAGCTACGGCTGTTGAAAAACCCTAGAACAGGTAAAGGTTGAAACCATGTGACCAGGGAAACTGAAGGCACGCACTGCCATCCAAAGCGCTGCTCTGAGCCTCTAGGAGGTCTGGAAACAGGGTTCAGAAGGTTCTGCTTTTGGGTCTCAGCCCACGGCAGAAAATTGGAGTGGAGTCCAGATTTTTTCCCATAGGTCAATTTTCACCCTGACAGTGTATCACTTGGATTTAAAATAAATATCATTTGGCAATTTTGGGGGAAAGAAAGGGGGAAAAACCTCCATGGAGGCCAAAGGAAGCATATGAATAGTAAGAGAATTCCATCAGCCAGAGGCTTCTGCTATCTTGGGGCTTTGGACCAGTCTATGTGCAGGGAATTGTGGTTAGAAACCTGATGTGCTTCTAGAATGTTCTTTTTTTGTTTAATTACCTTCGTGGCTTGCTTTCTTTTTCTTTTCTTTTCTTTCTTTTTTTTTTTAAAGATTTTATTTATTTATTTGACAGAGATAGAGACAGCCAGTGAGAGAGGGAACACAAGCAGGGGGAGTAGGAGAGGAAGAAGCAGGCTCCCAGCAGGGAGCCCGATGTGGGGCTCGATCCCAGGACCCCAGGATCACTCCCTGAGCTGAAGGCAGATACTTAATGACTGAGCCACCCAGGTGCCCCATAGAATGTTCTTAACAGTGAGAGAGCCTCTCTGTATCCTAGGGATTACTCCAATCCTAGGGATTGGCCTCTGTCTCAGTTTCCCGGATACATGTTTGTTCTATTTTCAGATCGAATTTCATATTAAATTTTTGCAAATTATTTTATCTCTGGATAAAGTAATTTGGACTGGAAATCTGGATACGTGAAAAATTAAAATATTCCACCTCACTGATTAAGAAATGCAAACTGAAACAACGAGATAGCAGTAATAGTAGTTAACAGACATGCAATGACTTTTTTTTAAATAAATTTTTTTTAAAGGTTTTATTTATTTGACAGAGATAGAGACAGCCAGCGAGAGAGGGAACACAAGCAGGGGGAGTGGGAAAGGAAGAAGCGCTCATAGCGGAAGAGGCCTGATGTGGGGCTGGATCCCACAACGCCGGGATCACGCCCTGAGCCGAAGGCAGACGCTTAACCGCTGTGCCACCCAGGCGCCCCAGACATGCAATGACTTTTAATGCACGTGGTGACATGTGTCTTGTTGGACCCTGCTAGTAGGAAAGCCAAAGAGAACTTTTTAGAGAATAATTTGATGATCTCTATCATTACTCTTAAAACTTTATACCATTTGACCTAGTAATCTCATATTTTAAGTGCTGTGAAATAATCAGAAACAAGGACAAAAATTATAACAAACCTGTTAATTCCTGCAGTATTAATTACTGATATCTCCGAAACAACTCAAAAGACTGACAACAGAGTGTTGTCAAATAATCACCCCCGCTAACATTTATCGAGCACTTTCTATACTGTGTAGGCACTGCTTAATAAGCATTCACCAATCTTTATGCCTCCAATGAAAAACTCCTGCTTTGATGTCCCTTTTACAGTTAGAAGTGTGAGCAGAGGGAGGCCTATTGCCCACAGTCACAGAGGAAGCAGTGAGAGCCAGGATTTGAACAGGGACTCACACTACAATGTGTGCCCGCAGCCGCCGTGCTACACCAGCCCACAGACAAGCCAGAGAATTAGCATCAGTTAGTTGTGCTAATAACGGATGTAATTTATTATTATTGCCCTTATTAATAAGACAATGCTTAGTGATATGGGAAATTTTTTATGGTATAATACCAAGCAGAAGGCAGGATGCATGATGTATGTTGTTACATAGTATCATGTGACCCCAGTTAAACACATTGTGCTGTATTGTGTTGATGTGAAGACACTTTGTATGTTTGTATATTTCACTGGGGCTGAAACCAGTGGCGTCTGACAACTGACGAGGTGTCATAGCTTAATTGGTGGTGTTCTTAGTGCCCATAAAGTAATGGTGTCACTTCAAACCAACAGTGTTTTAGATTCGGTAAAATACTGTATACAAGTAGGTGGGAAAAACTGGAAGGAAAGACAGCAGAAGAGCAGCAGGGAGGGTCTCTGGGTTGTGGGTGGTGCCTTAAGTTTATACAAAGGAGATGAATCTCCATCCCTGGACTCTGCCTCTGCCAGGGGAGGATGGCTGTTCCCTCTTATCAGTTAGTTAATAATTTGTCCTCATTTGTTTACTGTCCATCTTGCCTGCCGGGCGATGACAAACAAAAGGCAGACTCTGTTTACTTGGTAAACACTGCATCCCACACTGTTCAGTTAGGCGAGTGATCTCGCCGAGTACGGGTCACACAGCAGCGGCTGAGTGCTGGTTCCTGGACTGCCAGCCTCTCCTCTTTCCTCCTGCACCTGCGGGGATGCTGACAACAGAGGGCGCCTACTACATGCTGGGCACCACGCCAATTCCTCACTTCATCCATTTCAGCCTCAGAATAACCCTAGTAGTCATTATCATTTTTCCATTTTACAGATGAGAAAACTGAGGCACGGAGAGAAACAGCCGCTTGCCCCGCACACAGCTCTGAGTGGTCGAGCTGGGGTTCCCACTTGGGAGGGCGGCTCCACACTCTGAGCTCTCCACCAGCCTTTTGGGAGTTTTGCCCTCCATGGTATCGCTTGGGCGGGGGGTTGCTCCAGGAGGTTGAATCACTGACCTAAAAGGTCACCACTAATCACCGATCTTGGGTGATGGAAAAAGGCTGGGAGTGGATGGAGCATGATGTCCTCCCCTCACCTCCTCTAGCATCCCTGGCTTTCTCCCTGCTTCCCTTTTCTTCCCCACCTTTGCCTTGTCTTTGTGGTCCTCACTTCCTGAAAAGTGATAAGATTTTTTTTTTAAAGATTTTTATTTATTTGACAGAGAGAGACAGCCAGCGAGAGAGGGAACACAAGCAGGGGGAGTGGGAGAGGGAGAAGCAGGCTCCCAGCAGAGGAGCCTGATGTGGGGCCGATACCAGAATGCCGGGATCACGCCCTGAGCCGAAGGCAGATGCTTAACGACCGAGCCACCCAGGCGCCCCTGAAAAGTGATAAGATTTTTAAAGTAAGCTCTACACCCATTGTGGGGCTTGAACTCACGACCCCCAGATCAAGAGTCACATGTTCTACTGACAGAACCAGCCAGGTGCTCCAGTGACGAGATTTTTATACAGCATTATTTGCCCTACAAAAAGATAGAGAGTTAAATTCTATATATAAGAAGTAAAGCTCATCTTAAACTCATCACTGAATTCCAGCTAATTCTTAGCTAAAGAAGAAACATGGTTTAGGAGGGCTGCCTGCTCTTTTTTTTTTTTTTTTAGATTTTCTTTATTTATATGAGAGAGAGAGAGCAAGAGCGGGGTGGGGAGGGACAGAAGGAGAGGGAGAAGCAGATTCCCCACTGAGCAGGGAGCCCAATGAGGGACTCATTCCCAGGACCCTGAAATCACGACCAGAGCTGAAGGCAGCCGCGTAACTGACTGAGCCACCCACGCGCCCCAGGCTTCCTCCTCCTTAGGGTCTTTGCATGAATCTTCCCACGGCCCCAAGGGCCTGTTATTTCCTCCTCATTCCACAGCATCCCTACCAAGAGAAAGCCTTTCCTGGCACCCCTACTGGGTCGAATTCCACATTAACAGTTTTCATAGTCCTTTCCAGAATTGCGGTTTTACCCTTGTTAGTGTGATTGTGATGAATGTCTGTCCCCTATCAGCCTTTAAACTCCATGAGACAAGAACAGCAGTGTTTGCTTGGGTTTTTTTCTTTTCTTTTCTTTTCTTTTCTTTTCTTTTCTTTTCTTTTCTTTTCTTTTTTTTAAAGATTTATATATTTATTTTATTTTAATTATTTTTTTTAAGATTTTTTATTTATTTATTTGACAGAGATAGAGACAGCCAGTGAGAGAGGGAACACAAGCAGGGGGAGTGGGAGAGGAAGAAGCAGGCTCATAGTGGAAGAGCCTGATGTGGGGCTCGATCCCACAACGCCGGGATCATGCCCTGAGCGGAAGGCAGACGCTTAACCGCTGTGCCACCCAGGCGCCCCTATATATTTATTTTAGAGAGAGGAGGAGAGAGAGCACATGTGAACAGGGGGAGGGGTAGAGGGAGAGAGAGAATCTGAAGCAGACTGTCCACTCGATCTCACGACCCTGAGATTGTGACCTGAGCCAAAATCAACAGTCGGACACTTAACCGACTGAGTCCCCCAGGAGCCCCTCTTGTTTGTTGTTTGAACTCACCTTCATGTCTCCAGCACATAGCATGGTGTCTGGCACATAGGAAGGGCCATATATTTGTTGGATGTGAAGAGTGCCCTGGAACAGGGGAGGCAATCACAGCCCTCCCTAGACTGTATAGGTTGCTGAGACCCCTGTGGGCTTCTGCCTTAATGGCCTGGGAGCTTTGGTTCCCTGCTGTGATATCGCAACTTATTATAGAAATCCATATTTGGTCTTGGTCCCCTTTTCTGGCACAGAGCTTCTAAAACCCTTGGAATTTTTGAAGTGAGAAGAGCCAGAGAGGTGTGTTTTGTTTGAAGTGACTTTTGGGCCACACCTGAGGTTGGGAGCAGTTGCCAGGAGAACCCACGGGGTGATTGGATGGTTGGAATTTTAGCCCCACCTCCCTAACTCCGGAGCAGGGAGGGGGTCTGGAGGTTGAATCAACGGCAGGTGACCAATGATTTAATCAATCATACCTATGTGTTGAATCCTCCATAAAACTCAAAAGGATGGGGTTTGGAGAGCTTCTGGGTCAGAGGACATGTGGAGGTGGGGGGAGGGTGGTGTCCTCCAAGAGGGCCTGGAAGCCCTGCTCCCCTTCCCCCAGACCTTGCATTATGCTGGTCCTGAGTTATATTCTTTTAGAATAAACCAGTAAGTAAAATGTTCCTTTGAGTTCTGTGAGCCCCTCTAGCAAATTAATTGAACCTAAAGAGAAAGTCTTGGGAACTCCCAATCTATAGCTGGTTGGTCAAGAAGCACAGGGGACAACTTGGACTTGTTACTGGCAACGGCAGTGGGTAGCGTTGTGGCACTGAGCCCTTACCTTGTGGGATGGATGCTATCTCGCAGTAGAGACTGTCAGAATTGAGTTGAATCGTAGGACACCCAGTTGGTGTCAGAGAGTTGACGGGTGGGGGGAAAGCACCCACATGTAATTGGTGTCAGAATCCTTACCTGCCAAGCTCCTCTGGCCCTTCTCTTCCCTAGTCTTGTCACAAGATACAAAATGGCAGCCAGAACAATGCAGGAAGACAGGTGCTTTGGGCCAAGGAAGGATGACTGGGCTGCAGGCTCTCAGCTCTGCTGTGGTCTCTTTAGTTTCATAAGAGGCAACACTTAGGGGTGGGCTCTGTGCCTCCAGTTTTTGGGAAACAGGATGGACATTGGAATCTGTAAACTTGATCTTGGATTCTTTTTACCCCTCGCTCGTGCTCCAGCCTAACACACTTTCTTTCACCTGTTCCTACAGTGGTCTAACCGTTCTTTTCTTCCTCCAAGTGTCGTCGGGATGTGTGGGCCACCGACAGGGCTAATAGTTTGACACTTCTTTGAATGGATATGAAAAATATCTGTTATGGAGAAAGAGGTTTCTGGTTAATAAAAATTTCATGGAAAATGCTTTTCTTTCTTTTTTTGAACTAATTTATTTCCATGAGCAGCAGCAGACCCAACATTTTGAAAATACTTTTGCCACATCACTTTTTTGTAGTATTTATTCTGTCTTCATGATTTTTCTATCTGATCTTCCAAATCAGACTTCTCGGGAGGCCCATGAAAGGGCATGTGGTTTAGGTAGTCATTCAATGGCTGGGACACAGCAGAGAAATAAACGTAATCTGAATCAGCATTTCAGCCCACAGTGATCTGTGACTGCAGGTGCAGAAAAAGAAAACACAGATGAGAGGAGTTTTTAAAAATGTCCACTTGGCGGTGCTGTCGGCTCATTTAGCTACAAGCTCTTCTGGTACATTTCAGTGACTGTTGAAAATTGATGCCTCAGACCACTTTCCGCAAACACAGATCCCACAATTACAACTGAACAACTTGCAACAGATGAATAAGTTCTGAAGATCTAATGCACAGTAATAATGATTATAGTCAACAATGCTGTATTATCTACCTCAACGTTGCTAGGAGTCGATCTTCAATGTTCTCACCACACACACACACACACACACACACACACTAATTATGTGATGTGATAGAGATGTTAGTAAAGATGGCGGTAATCATATTACAACATATAAATGTATCAGGTCAGTATGTCTGCTTTAAAGTAACACAATGTTATTTGTCAATTATATCTCAATAAAAACAAGAACCCAAAAAGAAAAACAGCCATTTGGTGTGTTTATTTGCCTGTTCGGTCTTCAGGGCTGTAAAATTCGTGGATGAGCGTCAGTGCTCCCAGAGATGCTGCTTAGTTCTCTTCTTTCTCTAACTTCGGTTATTCAGCAAAAGGATCATCTAGGGAGCTTATTAAAAATGGATTCCTGAAACCCTCCCCAGTTCTCAATTAGTAGTTGTGGGATGGGGCCATATCTTACTTGTCTATTGTATAACAAATCACCCTCAAACTTAGTGCCTTAAAAGAACAGGACTTATTATCTTGCACAGTTTCTGTGGGTCAGGAATTTGGGGCTGGCTAATTGGGGGCTCTGTCTCAGGGTGTCCCATGAGATTACTGTCAGATGTCACCGGGGGCTACATTTATCTGAAGGCTTGATCGGGCTGGTGGATCCACTTCCAAGGGTGCTGGGACGTTGCTTCCAGGAAGAGTACGGGACAGGAAAGGTGTGCTCGACTGGCTCAGGTATATTCAGCCACAGGTGCTGTGTGGGAATGGCAGACTTTTCAATACTTTTGTTGAGTGCATCCCTGCTGGGGTCCTCTGACTACAACCTATGACCAGCAGACATGATCATAGTTTTGTCCTCCAACAGGTGTAATCTTTGGCCCTGAGGCTTCCAGGTTTCCCTTCTGTACTGGTCACTTTGTCCTTCCAGGCCATTCTCGTGGGCAGTGACCCTTTCAAAATGGCTTGAGATTGGTTCCTTCCCACATCGCCCACATCTGGTTTGCAGAAAAACATGAGCTTTCGCCTCCTCTCTCTTTTCTCTGTGAGTGAAAGGAAAGGAGAAACATCACAGCTCTCCAAAGCTCCTCCAAGACATTGTCTCTCCTTTTACATCTTCCCTCCATCACAGGCTGGAGGTGGGTGTTCAAGGACCCTGGTAACGGCTTCCCAGTATCCTGATGGGCCCTGCACGAATGATCTAACACTCTGCTCGGGGACTTGGTACCTATCCTGTTCTCCGCCCATGGGCATCACCAGAAACACTGACACACCATGTCCTTTCAACAGTCTGCTCCATCTCCACACTCCAATGTTCGAGCTTCACCAACCAGACTCCGGTTCCAGGGAACGTCTTGAACGTGGCACATCAGAGCTCAGTATCCGTCCCTGTCTTCGCTTGGGATGCTTTAATAAAGTGCCACAACCTGGGCAGCTTATAAACAGCAGAAATTTGTTCTGGAGGCTGGAAGTCCAAGATCAGGGAGCCAGCAGGACTGCGGGAGAGCCCATTTCCGAATCAAAGTCTTCTCATTGTACCGCCCCCGCCCCGGGAGGGGCTGGGAGCTCTCTGGAATTTCTTTTATAAGAGCACTAATCCCCTTCATGAGGGCTTGGTGCTGTGTTAGATGCCCCTCTTCCCCTCCTGGGGTTCTCTGTGCCATCACTGGACCTCTCTTATGCCCAGCCTTGCAACTTGTCTGCTGCATTTTTTTTTTTAAATATTTTATTTATTCACTTGACAGAGATAGAGACAGCCAGTGAGAGAGGGAACACAAGCAGGGGGAGTGGGAGAGGAAGAAGCAGGCTCGTAGCAGAGGAGCCTGACGTGGGGCTCGATCCCACAACGCCGGGATCACGCCCTGAGCCGAAGGTAGACGCTCAACCGCTGAGCCACCCAGGCGCCCCTGTCTGCTGCATTTTATTCCAGCTCTTGCTGGGGCCGCCGGCTTTGAGCAGGTTTAAGCTGACCGTGCTTCCCTCATGTATTCTGCTGTCTATTTCGCTTTCTGCCCCTGGGGTTTATCTGACCATAAGGCTCAGGCTGCCTGCAGAACTGTGCCAGGTATTTGCACGTGCACAACCCCAGGAGGGCGGAGTTCACACCCTAAGGGGTAGCTCTGAGCACCAGGGCACAGGAGCTGGTGGACAAATGTCTTCTCTTCTGTCCTTCAGGCTGTCAACATGAGGCACATTCCTTGCGGCTCCTTCAAGAGTCCCAGCGGGATCAAGCCCCAATTGCCCCACACAATCCAGCTTGATAAAGCATCGTATACTGGCTTTCTTTTCTGCCTGGCTCTCTCTTCCCAAGCCCCCAGACCTCCATCCCTGTTCCCTAGGACCACTTCCCCAAATAAATGAATGCCTACAATCCCTTATCTTAGGTTTGCTTTTTTTGGGGAACTCAAACTATCTTTAAGTCTACCACTGCCTTTGCCAAATTAAAAGTAAGATAATTATTTGTCTATTTTTCTCTTCCAGGTGGCTATAAGATCTCTAAAGACTGCCTTATTTTGTGATCCACGTAGTTCATGATAAATACTTGTTCAATGAATAGCTCAGAGGTAGAAAGAATATGATAAGTTTGCAAATAGCAGCCAAAGGGTATTGGGGTGAATTACATTTGTAAGATACCCTCCATGCTTTAGCTCATTTAACTCTACTGTAATTCCAGGAGGCGGGTGCGATTATTACCCCCATTTTACAGATGAGGAACAAGTGTAGAGAGGTCAGGTGACTTGCGCAGACACACAGCTAGGAAGAAAAGAAGTTAGGATTTGAACTCTGGTCTGATTCCCACATTGGCTTCTTACCATCACTATTACAGGGGAACTGCGGAAGCTTCTTGTTCTTGGAGCATAAAGTGGCTGTGGGGACTCCGCGGAGTGGAGGTTATCTTGGTTGTTAGGGCTGTATCATGAGGGATCTTCGCCTGGTGGGTTTTTTTTTTTTTTTTAATCTTGCAGACAATGGAGAACCTCCAAAGGCTTACAAACATTTTCTCATTGCGAGCCTTTCCAGGTTTCTTTGCCTTTTAGAAAATACAAACAGTTCGGAAAACATCCACGAGGGGGCAGGCGTTGGTCACAGATGAGAAAGCGAGAAAACCTTCTCGTGAAACTGGTTCAATTTTCTTTTCCTCGTGGGGCCTCTGCTCAGCTCTTGGAGTAGATCTAAGATCGATAAGTAACCTCCAGCACCGGAGACTTGCTGCTGTTCCTTCTGTGTTTTTCTCCCGGCCTTCCACTCTCCTTCCCTCCCACTCTCTCCCCTGCACTCCTTTTGTTTACCCTCTTCACTGAAGTGGAGAGTCAGGTTGAAAAAGTGGTAGAGTCTTCCTACAACACCACACTTGCAACATCTTGAAGCCCAGTCCATATACAAACAGATAATAGCGCGCACACACACACCAACAACAGTTTGTCCGGAGTCCCTGTAAAGGTTCCATCACCTCTACATAAGAAATGGCTGTTGATTCCGATTCACCCCTAACATTTACTGAACACACGTGTGTGTGTCAGGCTTGGTGCTGACAGATCAAGCATATGCTATTTCGCTGAATCTTCATACGAATACTTTGAGGTCGATAGGATTTCCCGTATTTACAAACGATCATTTGAATCTCAGAGAGGTGATGATCATACCGCTGGCAGGTCCTAGGGCCATAATCTAAACCAGATTTTGGACTTCCGCTCCACCGATCCTGCCATTAAATCACACTGGACTGGTTGTTTTATCACCATCTCTATTTAAGTCTGATTCAGAGTGACCATTGTGGGGATGGGAGAGATGTTAACCAGCTTTTCTCTTTGATGTCAACTAAGCTTGGTGCATAGATGCTCCAAGCAAAGAAGGGAAATGGGGAACAGGGGTGGTAGTTGTTCTAAACTTCAGCTTTCTGACTCCGCAGAGGCTGGAGGGCTCAGGGAAGAAGAGCTGAGGTAGGGATCGTGGAATGGGAGTCTTTCACTAATCCAAGTGGTCTGTGATCCCTTGTTCAGCCAGAGACTGTCCTTGATACTCCTAGGGGCCCGTACAGGGCTAGGGTCCAAAACATTCAGGTTCCACTGTACCCCTTGTACAGAGGGAAGACTGAAGACTAGGGGTATTGAAGTGACCAGTCTAAGGCCAATCAGTGGGAGAGCCAAGTGTGGAACTCTGTTTTTTTATCTTGGGGGTATTGTTTTCCAAATTGCATATGTGCTGTTCCATTGGGGTAGGTGTAAAGGGAGATGGGGGTGGGATGAGACACAGGTTAAGTGTTTTTCACTTAATGATCATGTATTTATTTTGCTATGTATTAGAAGATCCCTAATAAGCCCTTCAAAGCCATTGATTCCATGGATACCATTGTTAGAATGAGGCTAAATTAGTAAGTAAAAAATGGATAGATTTAAACATGACATAAAGAATATATCAGAATAGCCAACAGTACTGAAAGAGAACAATGAGGTTGGAGGATTGATGCTACCTGACTTCAAGACTTACTATAAAGCTAGAGTAATCCATACAGTGTGGCATTGGTGAAAGAATAGACAGACCAATGGAACAGAGTAGAGAGCCCAAAATAGACCCATGTAAATATAGTCAAGATATCTTTGATAAAGGAGCAAAGGCAATACAATGAAGCAAGGATAGTCTTTTTAACAAATGGTGTTGGAACAACAAGACATCCACATGCAAAAAAAATCTCATTTAGACACAGGCCTTCCATCCTTCACAAAATTAACTCAAAATGGATCATAGACCTAAGATGTAAAATGCGAAACTTAAATTTTTAGAAAGTAGCATAAGAGAAAACCTAGAAAACCTTGGGTACAATGATGCCTTTTTAGATATAACACCAAAGGCATGATCCTTAAATAATTGATAAGCTAGGACTTCATGAAAATTAAAAAACTTCTGCTCTGGGAATAACAATATCAAGTGAATTGGAAGAAAAGCAGCAGAATGGGAGAAAATATTGGCAAAAGATGCATTTGATAAAGAACTATTATCCAAAATATACAAAGAACTCTTAAAACTCAACAGTAAGAGAACAAACAACTCAATTAAAAAATGGGCCAAACATTTCAACAGACATGTAATCAAAGAATATATACAAATGGCAAATAAGCATATGAAAAGATGCTCTGTATCACAGGTCATCAGGGAATTGCAAACTAAAACAATGATGAGATACCCTGTATACCTCTTGGAATGGCCCCAAACTGGAGCCCTGACAACACTAAATGCTGGTGAGGCTGTGGAGCAACAGGAACGCTCATTCATTGCTGGTGGAAATGCAAAATGGTGCAGCCACTTTGGAAGACAGTTTGGCGGTTTGAACAGAACTAAATATACTCTTACCATATGATCCAGCATTCATATATCTTGGTATTTACCGAAAACTTGAAAACTTACGCCTACACAAAAACTTGCACATGGATGTTCATAGCATCTTTGTTCATAATTGCCAAATCATGGAAGTAACCAAGAGGTCCTTCTGCAGGGGAATGGATAAACTGTGGTCCATCCAGACAGTGGAATACAATTCAGCATTAAAAAGTAATGAGTTATCACATCATCGGAGGGCATGGAGGATCTTAAATCCACATCACAAAGTAAAAGAAGTCAATCTGAGAGGGCTCCACACTGTATGACTCTAACTATGTGACATTCTAAAAATGACAAAACTGTGGAGACAGTAAAAAGATCAGTGGTTGCTGGAGGGAGGGGGAGAGAAGAGACGAATAGGCAAAGCCAGAGAATTTTTAGGGCAGTGAAAATACTCTGATAATATGATCGTGGATATATGTCGTTAGACATTTGTCCAAACCCATAGAATCTAGAACAGCAAGAGTGAACCCTAAGGCAAACTTTGGGTGATTATGATGTGTCATTGAATTACGATGTGTCACTGGAGGCTCATCCTTGGTGAGAAATGTACCATTCTGATGAGTGATGTCAATAATGGGGAAGATTAAGCATGTGTGGGGGCAGGGGGTATATAGCAAATCTCTGTATCTTCCTCTCAACTATATTGTATACATAAAATTGCTCTAAAAAATAAAGTCTTTGAAAAATACATAAAGAAAGCATTACATAAAGTATTAGTTTCCTGTTGTTGCTGTGACAAATTTCCACAAAGACAGTGGCTTAAAATAACCCACATTTATTATCTTATAGTTCTGGAGGTCAGAAGTCCTCAAGTCACGGTGGCAGCAGGAGGCTGTAGGGAAAGCCTGCTCTAGAGTCCGCATTAGCAGTTATTACTTGCAAGGATCTGTCCTGATGCATCTAAAAAGGCATCACCACACACGAGGTCCTCCTCTGTTGTCTTATGTTATCTTCCAGAGATTCTATCGTTTTACATTTTACATTTAGGTCCGTGATCCATTTCAAATTGGTTTTTGTGGCGAGTGTGATTTGTTTCCTTGCCTTTTCCGGATCCTAGAGGTGCCTTCCTTGGCTCAAGGCCTTCTCCTTCTACCACTTCTATCTTCACACCTTCTTCTGACTCAGACCCTCTTGCCTCCCTCCTACCCTTACACGGGGCCCGCCTGGATAATGTAGGACAATTTCCCCATTTCAAGATCCTTAATTTAATCACATCTGCAAAATCCGCTTTGCCAAGTAAAGTAACATACTCATAAGTTCTGGAGATTAGGACATGAACCTCTCTGGGGGAAGGGGGGCTTACTATCAGGTAGTAGACCTGGTCTGAATATATGGTGAAAATCATGAAGGTCTTATTTAAATGATTGGAAATTGGGAAATACTGTCTTACACCCCAGCTGCCTCCTTACAGGATGTTTCTGGATGTGACACCAGGTTCCTTCGGGATTTGTGCAGTTGGAGGGTTGGGTAGAGGAAAACGTTAATTGCCTGTTAATGAGGACAAGTGTGTCACCAGAAAGGCCTCAGAGAGCAGGTAGACCTGGAGTGAAATCTGGGAGTCGGGTCTGGGAAGAGCTGATTTGTTCCACATAAGAGCAAGAGAAGAATCTGAGGGAGAGGCGATGCTTGGCCTTGGTGAGGAGGCATGGGGCTGAGGGACGCCTAAAGAACAGGATGCTGATATACATATTTTTAAAGATTTTATTTATTTGAGAGAGAAGGAGACAGAGATAGCAACAGAGAGCATAAGCAGGGAGGAGAGGGAGAAGCAGACTCCCCGCTGAGCGGGAAGCCCCATGCAGGACTCCATCCCAGGACCCCGGGATCATGACCTGAGCTGAAGGCGGATGCTTAACTGACTGAGCCACCAGGATGCTGATACTTAATCTGAGTTTGTTTTTATTCTTGCCATGTAACTTCTTTGACTTGCGTCCTGCTTGGGGAGTGTAAAAACACTGTGTGTGTATACACATATAGCACTTGAAAAACATTTTAGTTCCCACTGGCCAGAATTTTTATTCTCAGCCCTCCTCACCCCAGTTAGAGAAAGGCTGATTGTCACAGCTTGGTCTTGAGCGATGGGTTGTGAACAGATGCTGCACCAGGACAGGCGAGAGAGCCAGGCCCAGGCAAAGGCAACCGTGAGAGCAAAACATTTGCAGACTTTGGCCTTGCGCATCATCTCAGTTGACTCTCAGGGGAAGCTCTGAGCCCCAGGGAGGTTATGTAACCACCTCAGGTGGGCCAGCCAGGAGTCTGGTCATTTCTATGTCACTCCATAAGCAGTTTCTGAAATTTGTGGGCGTGGGCATGGGAGACAGAGTGGTCTTAATGCTAGAGACCACATTTCACCTTGAACTCAATGTCATATCAAGTAGATCCTGCAGTATCAACGTTCAAGAGTCTTCATTCCCCCAAACTGAAAATGTGTGGACAGCGATGCTACCCCATAGGTGGGGTATGCTGCAATGTCCTGGATGTGGATCTGCACTCTTCCAAATATGTTCCTTAGAACACCATAGTCTCAGGATGGTAATAAATGTCCATGAAAAAAAGGGTTCCACAAGTAAGGAAAATATTGAATATTTATCTATCTATCTATCTATCTATCTATCTATCTATCTATCTATCTATTTATCATCTATCATCTATCTATCTATCTATCATCTATCTATCTATCTATCTATCTATCTATCTATCTATCTATCTATCTATCATCTATATCATCTTCCTTTTGTCTGTCATTTATGTATTCCTTGCCAAAATCCTCAGAGCCTCTAATGTGTACATTGGGAATCTCCAAGGAGATACAGTACACAGCATTTCCTTGGGAATCATTATTTAGGGAATGTGCTCCTGGCACAAAGAAGGTTCTCTGAGAATGTGCGTGGCAAGAATGAACGAATGAGTGAATGTTATAGGTGATGCATCACAGGAGTTCTATGCAGGGAAAGAATACTTCCCAGATCAATATACAGCTCAGGACTATGGTCCAATGGAAAATATTTATGAAATATTTATTATGCTAATAGCTACTATTTCCTAAATACCTACTATGTGCTAGCATGATGATGCTTTCCTATATTATCTTTTTCTTTAAAATGGGATTGAGAGGTATGTCCAATAATTTGGGAAGGCTTTTGTTGTCTCTACAGAAGTAATCTTTACAAAGCAATTGTGATAGTCCGACAAAGACTTAACCTAACCTGCCATCATAATAGGATGGACTAAAGACCAGCTGACCCTTTAAGCCTCTTGAAATACTAGCAATTAATCCAGAGTGTTATGCATAATTAGACACCACTAGTGTGCAGCTTTTTTTTTAAAATGCAGGCTTTACAATGGATGCCAATCTTTCCTTTAGTCAGGGTACCACCTTGTACTGTACATGGTTAAGTGAAAGCAAGCAGATAGGTTAAATTCTAATTAAATGTTGCCATTGTTATTTGAAAAATAACAGCTTAGCGTTGGTGTCAAATGGACTTTTATCAGCAGATGGAATGAAAGCATTTTGTCATTCGAGGGCTGTCTAATACATGTGAATGACACTGCCCGAGAAGCCTTCCTTGACTTTAGTTAAGGTTGAAACAAAGAGAATGAATATAGTAAGGATGTAAATGAAGGTGTCATTTAGCACAAGGAAAGGATTATGTTGTATCTGGTTTTCTTTGAGCTTCTACTGATGCTTTGTAAATGGGCTGGACGTTTTCCTGTGCAATAAACTCCAAATATAACTCGTGTTCCTGGTTGACAGTTCAATGGACAAGCTGTTCTCTCTTCCTGTTGACAATTTCCCTAAACTGGCTATCTGAGCAGGGATAGGAGTGCCTTTCCCCAGGGGCAGAAGGATAAAATATGAAAGAGAACTCTGAGTTTTAAGAGAACATGTACTTATCAAGAGGACAAACTAATTAAGTGTTGTCTTAGTACAGGGAGGAAACACGAGTCAGAGTTTCGCGTAGATACAGATCTTAGGGAGGCGACATAATGGCAGCATTGGACATCAGAGATTTACTTACTAATTACTGGCTCAGTCCTCCTGTCAGCAGTATGTGTAGTGCCCTGGCAATACAGGACAGCTACTGCCTCTGAGGCTCTTAGATTTTAGAAGAGTGAGAAGACTTACAATTGAATGCGGCTGTAGGGTGGGTGGCAGAATCCAAGTGCCAGATCTTTGAGTTTCAATCCATGTGAACTTGGACACTTTACCTCACCCCTGTGAGTCTCCATTTCCTCATCTGTGAAATGGGAGCATTGACATGTACCCCACTCGTTCATATGAGGATGAAATGATGGACTATATGAAAAGGTCTCCTTAGTTCTAGATAGTTCCCTGCATACACATAACTAGCCCTCAGCAACCTGCTGGTTTCCTTTCTCTTAATGCCTCCCTTCTTGGATTGTAGAATAACTTCAATTGGACTAGCATAAAGAGGGTTATGTAAAGAGAAATAGTTCACACCCATCCTAGACAACGATAATGAGTGAGAGAGCAACTTGATCAAGGTCCCTTTTTCTTTTCTCACTGGGGTTGACTCTGAGCACATCTGGTTAAACGTCATTCCGTGTTTGGGAATGATCTCAGGACAACAATATTATCTTCTTTTACTTTCAGCTTTAACTCATAAGTGAGTGTTGACAGCATTTGCTCTTTTATCCCGCAGACATCCACCGATGACGTGGGTCGTGTGGGTGAGTGATGGGTGGTCTTGACAGATGAATGGGAAGAGCCAGTGCTCTGGAGTCAGGTTACTTAGCAGCTACGTGCTTAGGAAAGTTGTTTAACATCTGCAACATATGGAGACTAATTTCTACCTCACAGGGTTGTCACAATGCTTAAATGAGACAATATACTACTATAATGGTTAAACGAGATAATATGTGATATAATTCATCTATATAAAATACATCTTCAATATATAATCGGGCTGCTACGAAAATTTACATATACTATTATGTCTTAAAGACCTTAAGTTCCTCACTTGCCAGGTTGTGTCGTATTAGAAAAGCAATGTAGTATCATGTTAGTAGTATCACCGTTAAGCGCGTGAGCTCTGGAATCAATCCTGGAGTCTAAACCTTAGCTCTGCTATGTACCAGCAGGTCTTCTTGGACAAAGTATGTGTCTCTGAGCCTCAATATCCTAAACTTGACAGTTAGGATAATATTGCCACCTCACAGGGTGCTATGAGAACTCAGTAGTCTCTATGACTCTCTGCTTAAGGATGAGAGACAAGCTAGCGGGTAACAGACTAACCTTTCCAAGGACAGGAATTTACAGGTTGGAAAAATAACGAAGACAGCCGGTTGAAGACATCAGAGAGCAATCAAGGCGGCAATGAATTTTGGTAACCTCCTATTTCTTCATCCGGGTAGTGGTTACTTAGATATGTTCACCTTGTGCAGATTGATTGAGTGGCACTCTTACGAGCTTTTCTGTAGGTAGGCTATGGTTCGATAAGAAAGGTTACGAAAAAAATGAGGTAGGTTTTCAGAAACACTGATTATAGCACTAGAATGGAGTGTGTGCATCCAGATGTTATGCGGTATGTGTGTATGTACGTATGTATTTACCCAGGCCTCACCCTGTGCCCTACACATAGGAGATGCTCAGCATCTGTAGAATCGAATTGAACTGAATGCTCTGCTTTTTTCTGGTGCCTCTTGAAAATATATTTCCTCTCCTTTGTTTTTCCTTCCTAAAACCCATTCTCATATCAATTTCTTCCTCTGTTGTTTATAGCAAGTTGATGATTTGGGCAGAAACTTTAATTGCACTCCTTGTCCCTGGGAGGCACCAATGACATACTAAGTTTGATGATAAAGAGATGTAATTGCCTCAATTCTATCATTAACTGTCTGCCAGGCTTGGGGCTGAGCTGTCAAACACGCCCTGAACACGTGACAAACCCACGTGTGGTATCCTCATGACCGCTCACTGCCATGTTAGTGGCTCCTCCAAGCAGTGTGACGTTCACACCCAAATCAAGGGCAGCAGATTTCCATAAAGCAGAGAGAATCCTGAGCAGGGATCCATTTTCCATATTTATGGTTAAGTAACAGAAATGTTAATATGGTAAAGAAAGCTTAGCTGTTGACTTAAAATGAAGGCACTGCTGAACTTTCTCCTCCTTGAACTAAATAAAGGACTGAATGGGGAACAGCCTTACGTGAACTGGGACTTCGGAGGTGTTCTGGATGAAATGTCTGAAAGCAGGGAGGCTTCCTTGCCCAATGGAAAGATGCCTGCTTGTCACTCCAAATCCGTCTACTCACCTTTTCCCATCCCTTTCCACATACTCCCCTTCTAAACAACGAGTTAATTTCCAGTTCCCTTTTATAAGCGGGTTATAGCCCTTTGGAGTATATTTAGATAGAACCAACAGAATTGGAAGTCAACCTTAGAAGGAGGTCAAAATAAGAATTGGCGGCCTCAGCAGATTCTTGGTTTTGACTCTGATTCCTTCCTCCCTCACCCTCTGTCCACCACTCAGCAAGCTTAAGGCCTGCAAGGTAGAGCAGAAAACTTCAGGGTGAAAGTCAGTTTTAGAGCTCAGTTAGTTCCTGCTTTTGTCTTGTTTGTTTTTGCCCCTGCATGTTCCTGACATCTGTACTGGCTTACTTAGCGATGCATTTAAAAGATATTTTTAAAATATTTCATTTAGTATTTTGGTGGTGTTTCACTGGACTTGTGTCTAAAATACCTGCTCTGCCATCCTGCCAGAAATAAAAGTCTCATCAATGTTTATCCAAGAAAAGGCAGCTCTCATTCAGCTCCAGCTTTTGAAATATTTTTTCCCTCACTGCCACATTATATTCTCCTATGTGGATCATATCATTTTTTGTTCATTAAATACCTCCTGAGAACCTACTGTGTGCCAGGCACTGCTTTGGATGCTGAAGCTATAATGAACAAAGTAGACCCATTGTGTAAAACAACAACAACAACACACACTGGCTCTATTTTTAACTTTTTGAGGAATCTCCATACTGTTTTCCAAAGTGGCTGTACCAGCTTGCATTCCCACCAACAGTGTAAGAGGGTTTCCCTTTCTCCATGTCCTCTCCAACATTTGTTATTTCCTGTCTTGTCAATTTTTGCCATTCTAACTGGTGTAAGGTGGTATCTCAATGTGGTTTTGATTTGGATTTCCCTGATGGCTAATGATGTTGAACAGAGCTATCCTATGACCCAGCAATTGCACTACTGGTATTTACCCCAAATATACAGATGTAGTGAAAAGTAGAGGCACATGCACCCCAATGCTCATAGCAGCAATATCCACGATAGCCAAACTGTGGAAGGAGCTGAGATGCCCTTCAACAGATGAATGGATAAGGAAGATGTGGTCCATCTATGCAATGGAATATTACTCAGTCATCAGAAAGGACGAATACCCACCATTTGCATCGACATGGATGGGACTGGAGGGGATTATGCTAAGTGAAATAAGTCAAGCAGAGAAAGACAATTATCATATGGTTTCACTCATATGTGGAACATAAGGAATAGCACAGAGGACAGGAGGAGAAGGAAGGGAAAAATGAAAGGGGGGAAATCAGAGGGGGAGAAGAACCATGAGAGACTATCGACTCTGGAAAACAAAGTGAGGGTTTCAGAGGGGAGGGGGGTGGGGGATGGGCTAGCCCGGTGACGGATATTAAGCAGGGCACATATTGCATGGAGCACTGGGTGTTATACGCAAACAGTGAATCATGGAACACTACATCAAAAACTAATGATGTACTGTATGGGGACTAACATAACATAAAAAAAAATACACACTGGCATTAACCTAATTTTGGGTATAATGGCTCCTGAAAATGTGTGTAAAATCAAATGTAAGAAGTCTAAACAGACTCATCCAGTATAAAGTGGAGTGTTCTCAAAGAGCTAAAAAATATAAAACCTCTATTTACATCTTGCCTTTTAGGTGCAATTTTGCCAATACATTTCCAACATGTCAGGATGCTTCTAAATTTGTTTTTGTTTCTGTTCTTTCATAATTAAACACACACTTGATCGTGTTAAGCCTCATGATACCTGTTTGAAGCTAAAGATTTGTCAGTTTGGACACATATAATGATCTTTATCTCCACCGCAGTTCTATGAGGTTTATGACATTCACGCTTCTATCGGAAAATTAACGTTTCAGTTTTTTTCAGTTTTTCACTTATTGTATGAGATGAGGATCCAATATTCTCCAACTTCACCAGACAAGATAACAGCTGATCTTTCTAAACTGCTTTGGGCACTGTGATAAATGAGCATTATCTTCTTTAATCCTGGGATAGGAGTGCATCTGTGGACTATGTTATAGAACTGCATTCTGCTCAATGATTTATTAGAAAGAAAGAGAAACTGATGCATTAGAAAGATCATCATGGCATAATGAATAGTACACAAAAGAGATGATTAGCATTCTTTCAAATTTCAACTTACTCTAATAGAGCTGTAGTTACTTTAATGAATGAGTGATCTCTTGATTATACTTTTCAAGCAATACAAAGTCTAAGAAAGGCTGTAAGTCAATAACTTCTAAGTTCTAATTGGTTTGGAGTCAACGTGTGGGACTTTCTTATCATGAACCAGATGGATGTGGGTTGTGATCCCCACTTTCCCCCTATTACTAGCCATGACCTTGAACATTGTACCTAACTCTTTGAACTTCAGTTTATTTGGCTGTAAATGGGGGCCATCAGGATAACCTCAAAAGGTAATGAAAAGGATAAAATAATTTATTTGTAAAGTGCATATAGCTTGAAACTTGGATCATAATTGTCCAAAAAATACTTGGGTCCCCATTTTCTGCAGTCAGGTATAGTGTAAGTATTCAATGAATATTTGTTGGAGGGGTCAAGGTATGTTATTAATAATCAAAATGGGGTATAACATTAAAATAAAATTAGCTGTTGAAGTTGGAAAGAAGGTTAAAACCTTTCAAACTTTACTCATGCTTACTTTCCTCGTATGGAACTCTTTAAGGTTGGATGCCATGGAATGGCCAATGATTTGCTTAACTGTTTTGTTTCTTTCCTAGTTAACCCTGGCAGAACAGCCCTATGACATAAACATGTCCTCAGGCAAATAAGCTTGTAGATGAGAGAGCAGGGAGCGTGTATTTCTTCCTTCTACTCTCTGCAGGTGAACGTTCTGCTTCATGGGATGCCGAGAAGCCCTTTCCTGGCTTAGTCTTCCTTGGTGAGTCTTTTTAGGACAGGAGGCAGGGGCGGGAGAAGCGAGCTGCCTCTTCTCATCTGCCTTCCCTCTGTCAGATGCACGCAGAGGGTCTCAGTACTGCTTTATGAGGGGAATGGGCTTGATGGGAAGGACACTTGCCTATTTTTAACTTACAAAGTCCTTAGGAAGACCTTGGAAGTAGACAGCACCAAAGCTCCCTGATATCTGGTTTTCCTCTTCTTCCTGGGTCCACAGAAGACGACACTTCCCAGCCCCCTTGCCCGTTGCGGGGGCTGCATGTCTGGCTTTAGCCAGAGGGTTGTGGCTAATGCAATATGGGTCACTTCTGAGCCAAAGCATAGGGCATGCAGATATGAGATCTCCACGTGCTCTCTTCTTCACTTTGTCTTGAGATGTCAGAGGCACCAAGTGAGACGCCTCGCACCTACATCACTGAGTTACTGCACTGGTCACAGTTGCCCTGGAGTCCACTGCCGCACAGTGAGCTTTGCAAAAGTGGGAAATAAACTATTATGGCATTAAGACACTGAAATTCACGGACTATTTGTCACTGTCTCATAATCTAGTTGATTCTGACCAATAGAGTCTCTTTAAAGAGCTTTGAAATGGGGAGCATTCCATGCTACCAACAAAACATCTTAAGATTCCGCCAGACAAATACTCCTGTCTTACATGATGGAGGAACAAGGCTTGAGGTGGGAGGTGAGAGGAGGGGAAGCGATGAATCAAGATAAGTTGCAACAGAATTACTGTATAAAATAACACCTGATTATTTTGGGGGGGTTGAAATAGCCTGTAAACTTTCTGCATTCTGAAATTCTCAAATAAATTCCATATTCTCTGCCTATCTCAAAAGAATCCCTCTGAAGACTAGTTGTTTTCAAAATGCCTTGAAGATTGCTCGCAGCAGAGAGCAGCTAAGTGCCTGTCTGTGGTTGAGCTCCTTTGCAAGCTGGGGATGGAAATCGTGAGACTACAAGCTCCCGTTCTTCCTTCACTTGTAGTGAACAAATTTGGGTCAACATGTAGGGATAGGGGGCTTACACATCAAACCGTGTGTTTGGCTCTGGGATGCAAAGATATGAGACGTTCTCCCTCCCCTCCAGGAGCTCCCAGTCTAGTGGGAGAGAAAGAGGCAGACATAACTCACTCCAGAAAAAGTTAGCCTGGGGAAGTGTTTCAGTAGAGGCATAAACAGAACAACAAAAGGCAGGCTTCAGAGAGATTCACTTTGACTTGGGGAGCCTGGGAAGACTATGTGTTGGAGCTCGTATTTGAAGGATAAGAAAGACCTTGACGGTTTCCTGTGAGATGTGAAAAACAGCCAGTGGTCATATCTCTACCCTTCAGGATTTTATTTCTACAACTGTGGAAACTGTAGTTCAGGAGATGTGTAACTTGGGCATTTTCAAAGCATAATGAAGGCAACCAGAGATCCGGGCTAATGGGAAAATAGTCATAATATTGTCACTGAATGCAAGAACTTGTTGATATATTTTGCTAAATTGCCCTTATTAATGATTCATCAAATCTTTTTTTCTTCCTGCTCTAAAAAAATCTTGTTACAGAAATTAACCCATACATACACACACCCAGTTCTTGGCCCTTGGCAACCTTCCTAAGCAGAGCATGTATTCCAGATGTGGTTGTTGACATGCAGATTTTGGACTTTGACAACAAAGAATACAGAAGAGGAGGGTAGGAGACTCAGAACAAATCTTCCATCATATAAAAAGACCAGTGTTTCTTAACCTGTGGTTTACAGAGCATCATTTTTGAAATTTAAATAGAAGTCATATTTTTTTTAAAAAGGCGTATGTGGTGTGTTTTCAGTCAGTGTGCTAGCTACCAATTTATTACCTCCCAGCCCCAAATTCACCTTTCATTACCAGCTCCGTCCTGGAGCGCTAAGCATTTCTTCTTTATAGAGAACATGGTATTGAACTTTGTCAGTAGAGGGCACTGGAGAGACCCTGCAGGAAGAAGGAGGAGCTTTTCAGGTTCCAGACTTCTGTGTTCCTCTCTTCTTGCTTCTTCTTCTTTTTCTTTTTTTTTTTTAAGATTTTATTTATTTATAAATAAATAGAGCGAGAAGGAGAGAGTAAGCACAAGCAGGGGGAGAGGCAGAGGCAGAGGGAAAAGGCTCCCTGCAGGGAGCCCAGTGTGGGGCTCCATCCCAGGACCCTGGGATCATGACCTGAGCTAAGGCAGATGCTTAACCAACCGAGCCACCCAGGCGCCCCTCTTTTTGCTTCTAAAAGCATCTTTGTCAACCGCAGTCAGCTCTAGCTGCATGCCCAGAGCACGCAGTTCCTCAGCAAGCTCACAGGCCCTGCCCAGCCTGGTGACCACCTCATGCAGCCCCCCTGATGTGGACACTGTGCCCTCAGGTTTGTGCTGCCTGGACAACTTTGCTGCCTAGCCCTCTGTGCTCTGGACAGGTGTTTCCTGCTTACCTGCAGACCACCTCTAGCTCAACAGACTTCTTGGCCATCCAGTGGGCTGCAGCCAACCTTTTCCTCTGAATTCCAACCTTGGGGACGGAGTAGGGCCCTCTCTTGCAGGATTTTATCCTTCCCTGGAAACTATTCCTTGGCTCTAGGATGTTGTTTCGAATTCTCTTTACATCTTTATAGTTATTCCATTGTTATACTGACAAATTCTTTACAGTTAGAGCATTAGCCCTGTTCAAGTTTCCATGTGGCTTCTGTGTTCATGGCTATGACAGGATAGCATTGGTCCTCAAACACCTATTTTCAGGACCCCTTTATATTCTTAACATTATTGAAGACCCCAAAGAGCTTCTGTTCACGTAGGTTATATCTAATGATATCATCATATTAGAAATAAATCTGGCAAAATTTAAACACATTTATTTATTAATTCCTTTAGAATGATAAACCCATTACATGTTAAATCACATTGAAAAAACCTCTTTCTCAAAAGAAAAGTATGGGTGAGAGGAGTAGTATTGTTTTACATTTCTGCAAAGTCTTTCATGTCTGCCTTAATGAAGACAGCTGGATTGTTATATCTGCTTCTGCAATCTGTTGTGATTTATTGTTTAGCTTGAAATTTATGAAGACAATCTGGCTTCTCACAGGTATAGAGTTGGAAAGGGAGGAGTAGTTAAGCAGCCTTTATAGATGATCGTGGATGGTCTTCTTTGATGCCACACCCGAACTCAACAAATGGTAGTTTTCAAGAGGTTAGTTGCAATGTAGAATCTGAAATTAAAATCCATCGATCTCCCATCCAAGTACTAACCAGGCCCGACCCTGCTTAGCTTCCGAGATCAGATGAGATCGGGCACATTCAGGGTGGTATGGCTGTAGACTAAAATCCATTGATCTAAGAGTCTATACAATATCAAAAAACCATATTCATCAATATCACCAGTGATGTCATCAGAAAAATATCTCTAAGTATTAGAATCTGCCAGGCTCCTAGTGATAGGTAAAGTTTAATACAATTCTAATATTCGACTGAAAACCGAAGTTGATCACCGGCAAGAAGATGTTTGCCAAATAACAAAGTCTAAATAACCATAATTTGTTTGTCAGTTATCCTTTCCAATTAAAAAAATTTTTTTTAAATGAAAACGTGGCGAATTCAGCTTGTAACTCAGAGAATTACAAGTGTGTTTCCTCGAGACAAACCACAGTATTTGGGGATGCTGCATTAGAGTTTTATGGCTACTTTCCATTTCGTTACAAAGAATATTAAGATGTGTGTTCAGTGTGCCTGGGTGGCTCAGTTGGTTAAGCATCTACTTTCAGCTCAGGTCATGATTCCAGGGTCCTGGGACTGAGCCCCGCATCGGGCTCTCTGCTCAGCAGTGAGTCTGTTTTTCCCTCTTCCTCTGACCCTCTGTCTGCTTGTGCTCTCTCTCTCTCAAATAAATAAATAAAAATCTTAAAAAAAAAAAAGATGTGTTCAAGGCGGAGATTTAATGAAATTATTCCTTTGTTTCTCTTCTATTAGGTGATGAAATGAAACTTGCATTTTTAAAAAATGACTAGTGCATGTGTTGAAGAATATAATGACTTCTAATACAGTTTGGTGTTACTGCTTTGAATTGTGGTAAGGACCAGCAGTTTTACTCACCATTACTTTTCCAGCGTTAATGTAAATGTCAGCATGTTGAAAAGGCAAACAATTAGTATCATTATGAAGATAATTTTGACTTCCTGGATGCCCTGAAAGGCTCTGAGGATCTACAGGAGTGGAAGACCACACTTCGAGGACCACTAGGATAGTTATACTGTGATAACAAATGACTACAGTTCTTCGGGAACATAAACCATAAGGGCTTATTATTTCTTGCTCATATTTCATGTCCAGATAGAATGATTAAAGGTTTGTTTTATGTCATCTTCATTCTAGGACCCAGGATGGGAGCAGCCTGCTTCTGTAATATTGATAATTATTATGGTAGAGGGAAGACACAGGAGGAGCCATGAGCTGGCTGTTAAGGAATTCAGCCAGACATGGCTACAGGAAGTGATACGTATCACTTCCACCCTCATTTCATTGGCCATGGCAAGCCATATGGCCACACTTGAGTTCATCAGCGTGGAGACGTATATTCTTCCTTCGGCTAGGGGACCTGGCTCTGTGGCAAACAGTTGTACAATTTATCACAGTAGTCATAGAAAAGTAGAAGATATTTCATAATATGCTCCTTTCCTGGAGATTCACAATAAATAAAGGCATAATAAAGACATGGAGAAATTCTGCAGTGAAGAAATACTGCATTTGGTGTAATTGAGAGGCTACAGAGAGGATATTTTAGAATTATGGCTTGATTGCTCATTTCCCCCTCACTGCTTCACATTTCGCTGGTTCTCGGCTGAGAAAATGCCAGCTGGGACCAGTTCTCTCCCCCAGGCTCAACAATAGGTGAAAGAATACTGGGGTCATTATTCAGTAACTGACCAACTGAGGCTCACTCTAAGACCTCCCTGATTTTTTTCTTTTCATTAAGTTTTTAATTTTAATTCTGGTATAGCTAACATACAGTGTTCCATTAGTTTCAGGCGTACAATATAGTGACTCAACAATTGTATACATTACTCATTGCTCAACATGATAAGTGTACTGTTAATCCCCTTCATCTATTTCACCCCACCCCACCCACCCACCTCCTCTATGGTGACCATCAGTCTGTTCTCTATAGTTAAGAGTCTGTTTCTTGGTTTGTCTCTCTCTCTCTCTCTCTCTTTTTCCCTTTGTTTGTTTTGTTTCTTAAATTTCACATATGAGTGAAATCATGTGGTATTTCTCTTTCTCTGACTGACTTATTTCACTTAGCATTATACTCTGTAGCTCCATCCCTATTGTTGCAAATGGCAAGATTTCATTCTTTTATGGCTGAGTAATATTCCATTGCATATATGGATAATAAAAACAACATATAATATATATTATATATAATGAAATTATATATTACATATAATGAAATTATATATTACATATAATGAAATTATATATTACATAAAATGAAATTATATATTATATATAATGAAATTATATATATACAATGGAATATTATAATGGAATTACAATTATATTATATAATGGAATATTATATTATAATGGAATTATAATTATATTATATATTATAATGGAATATTATATATATATATATATCTCACATCTTCTTTATCCATTCATGTATTGATAGACACTTGGGCTGCTTCCATAATTTGGCTGTTGTAAATAATGCTTCAATAAATAGAGGGGGTACATGTATCCCTTTGAATTAGTGTTTTTGTGTTTTTTGGATAAATACCCAGTAGTGAGATTACTGGATTATAGGGTGGTTTATTTTTAACTTTTTGGGGAAACTCCATACTGTTTTCTACAGTGGCTGTACTAGTTTGCAACCCCAGCAACAGTGCATGAGGGTTCCTTTTTCTACATATCCTTGCCAATACTTGTTTTTTCTTGTGTTTTTTGATTTCAGCCATTCTGACAGATGTGAGGTTATAGTTTTGATTTGTGTCACCCTGATGATGATGAGTAATCTTGAGCATCTTTTCATGTGTCTGTTGGCCATCTATGTGTCTTCTTTGGAGAGATGTTTTTTCATGTCTTCTGCCCATTTTTAATTGGATTATTTGCTTTTTGGATATTGAGGTGTATAAGTTTTTTTATATATTTTGATACTAACCCTTTATCAGATATGTCATCTGCAAGTATCTTCTCCTATTCCATAGGTTGTCTTTTAGTTTTGTTGATTGTTTCCTTTGCTGTGAAGAGGCTTTTTATTTTGATGTAGTTCCAATAGTTTATTTTTGCTTTTATTTCCCTTGCCTCAGGGGACATATCTAGAAAAATGTTGCTATGGCCAATGTCAGAGAAACTACTGCCTGTGCTCTCTTCTAGGATTTTTATGGTTTCATTTCTCACACTGAGGTCTTAATCTATTTCAAGTTTATTTTTGTGTATAGTGTAAGAAAGTGGTCCAGTTTCATTCTTTTGCATGTAGCTGTCCAGTTTTCCCAACACCATTTGTTGAAGAGACTGTCTTTTTCCCACTGTATATTTTTTCCTCCTTTGTTGGAGGTTAATTGGCCATATAATTGTGGGTTTATTTCTGGGCTTTCTATTCTGTTCCATTGACCTATGTGTCTATTTTTGGGCCAGTGTCATACTGTTTTGATTACTACAGCTTTGTAATATGATTTGAAATCTAGACTTGTGATACCTCCAGTTTTGTATTTCTTTTTCAAGGTTGCTTTGGATATTTGGGGTCTTTGTGGTTGCATACACATTTTAGGATTATTTGTTTTTGCTCTGTGAAAAACGCTGTTGGTATTTTTGGAGGGATTGCATTAAATGTGTAGATTGCTTCAGGTAGTATAGATGTTTAACAATATTTGTTCTTCCAATAGACGATCATGGAATGTCTTTCCGTTTCTTTGTGTTGTAAAACTTCCCTTATTATCGTTCACAACTGTGCTAGTTGACAGGGACCCTGGATGGGACTATTTGTTTAGCCAAAGGCAGTTACTGAAACAACGAATGAGATTTGCCACCACCACAGTTTGGAGTACTCCCCTGGTAGAGTGAATCTGAACAGGAGGTGAATAACAAACTTGTGTCAGAAAGTTGGATGAGCCGTTAGGTTCTGGGAGGGCTCTGTCCAAGACACCATAGTTTCATGACTTGCTAAGGGTCACCACCTGCTGGCGCCAAAAGTCATCATAATTATCTTTGGTTATTTGTGGCCCTCTTGCAAGGCCCCAATATTCAGATAACCCATTATTTTAGTTCAGACTCCTCTGATCACGATAAATCTTGATTATTGCCTATAGCCCAATCAAATCCTCCCTTCCCTCTAAATCTACATTAAATCCTAGTCCCCGTGCCAGTCGTTCTTTTTCATAGCACTTTGTACCTTTTCTGGACAGAACTTACCGCACTTTGTGATGACCTCTCTGTTTGTGTATTTCCTATATGTGTTTTCACCTAAACTACAAGCTCTATGATGGTAGAAATTGTGTCTGTCTTGCTCATCACCCTGCCTAACTTGATGTGTGGCATGTGATGGATTATCAATAAATATTCCCTGAGTGGATAAATGAGTAAATAAATGGCAGGCTATCTTGGAAATAAGATTTTTTGGGGTAGACTTCCATGGCGTTTATTGTTTGTACTATTTAAGTAGTGCTTATTATTGGAAGTGCCAATATCACCTTGATAAGTGAAAAATAAATTGCTAGAAAGCAAAGCTCTCACACTTGAAGATGGTGGGGAATGTTTGATAGCATAACCCGGTAAGCAATAATAGATTTTTTTTTTTACCTCCAAAATGGTGGAAAACTTTTGATAACAGTTTAGAAAAAAAGTTTTTTAAACCAAAACCCATTATTGACCAACTCTTTGATATCACATCTCGGAGAAAGAGGCTGCTGCATCAGGAAATTTTGCAGAGTATAATTGGACAAATATGAACTTCCTTAAGTTTCACCACTGTATGAATCTACCTGGTATCAAGTTAGGGGTAAGAATAGCTCCAGCCTAGAAATATAGATGATAAAACCTGTGAGCAATGGCAGATGGGGAAGCAGAAAACTCCTCTCAATTAGCCGGTGAAAATGTGGTACATGGAAGCCATCCTTCCAATGTAACCTTACATATGAATAAACATGGGGATTAAAGGAGGGTTCTTGAAAAATGTTGAACAAGAAACACAAAGAGTGGGGTCAGGACAGGAGCATTTCTTTCTTTTAGATTTAGTAGTTCCCTAATGAGAATTGTAGTTAAAATCAGAATTGTACCATAGTTAAATCTTTTGGTCATTTGGCTCTCCATGAAATAAACTCAAGAAAACTATAGAGTAGGTTATGTGTAATTATAATTTCATAGTTGAGTTTAATTTTGCTCAACTACTCCACTGTTCTTCAAAATGTATATATTGAAAAAGAGCCATGCCAGGACGTTTAAAGAAAAGGATGGGAATTGTGTGGACCTATCATTTGTATTCAAGATTTCAAGTGGGCAGAATGAGTAAGCTGCACTCCTTACAGAAGTGCCCTGTTTATGTTTGGATGTAGAAAGGCATTATGTGATCTTGTATGAATTTTTTCACATCTACAAATACTACTGATTATCCTTTAACTGCCTTGAAATCTAAGGATACTGTCTCATTCTGTTTTGCTTTTCTGCACAGCATCCAGGATAGTTGCCTGAGCTTACTTGGTGCTAGATAAATATTTGATATTTGTTGACCAACTGATTATCTCTTTGGCCCTTTGAACTGTTCAAGCTTTTAAGATGGGCCTTGAGTTATAACTGCTCTATGAAAGGCACCGTGTGAATTGTCAGGTGACTTACCAAATGCTGTTTTCATTCTTGCCTTGAACCTTGCTCATGTTGCTGTCTCCTCTTCCCTCCTCTGGTTTCTCACTTTCAAAGTCTGGTTCAGGTTTTATCTTCTCCATGCAGCCTTTTCTGATTGCTGCCATCCATGGTGATCTCTCATGCTCCTAAACACCTTATCTGCATTAGTATTTTTTTTTTTTAGAGGGGGGAGGTCAGAGGGAGAGGAAGAAAGAGAATCTTAAGCAGGCTCCACCTCCCAGTGAGGAGCCCGACATGGGGCTCGATCTCACAACCCTGTGATGAAGACCTGAGCCAAAATCAAGAGTTGGACACTTAACTGACTGAGTCACCTAGGTGCCTCTGCATTAGTAGTTTATAATAAAATAGCTGATTACCTTTAGTTCAAAATTATCAACTTACTCAAATTGTGAATGGCTTCTTGGTTTGACTTTTTTCCTAAGTATATAATGATCTTTATGAAAGCAGGGTCCAAGTATGATCCATTTAGGGCATAGCTAGATCCTGATGCTCAACTGATGTCCTAGGAATCAGTTGGCTCTGCCTCTCTCCATGTTGGTTTCATTCTCAGGTTCTTCCTATGTGGTGACAAGATGACTACTAACAGGTCCGACTTAGCAACCCCTAGTGGAAAGGAAGCAGGTCTTTTCTAAAAATTTCAGCAAAATATCTGGATTTGACTCTCATTGGTTCAGTGAAGGTCTTGGATTCAACTTTGAACCAATCACTGTTGCCAGGAGGTTGCTCTGCTCTGATAGGCAGGCTAGAAGATCTGCCCACTGCTATGGTAGCTATACGTTCTGAATTGTATGAGGCAGCCCAAGTTTGTGCCTGCTGTCTTTGCTAAGTGGCTTAGCATTTACCCTGGTTTCTTCATTTTTAATAAAATATTATTAATAATGAATTAAAATAAACAGAAATGGGTTTTGTAGACCAGTTTGTACTCCAATTTTTACCAGGGACTCCTATAATTGAGTGAGAGAAGAATATGTAGTGAACAGACTTGATTTTAGCCTATGGTTAAACCTAAATGTCACCCAGTCATGATGACTCTCGTCCTGACTCTTTTCTGACATGAAATAACTAACACTTCCCCTTTAAGGACTCAAGCTGGATGCTTAGAGAGGAGCAGCTAAGACTTTCTAACTCTTTAGGTTATGGGTGGTGTTGGGGTGCTGTCCTTACTGGTCACAGAAGTGACTGTGGCTTATGCTAGGCATCCAGCTGGTGGGATCAACAGGAAATGTGGAATCTATAGGTAAGATGTATGTGAAGTTTGTGGAGGAAATGTGTGTTTGGCACAGAGAGTAGTCTGCATTCCCTGGCTATGGTGGTTTTGTCTATTACTGTGCGGTGAAATCTGCAGCCGTTTCTTTGACTGCTAGGTAATACTTTTCTGTTTTGCAATGATATTTATGTTATTTTGACAGCAATGAGTTAAAAAAGGGAAAATTTAATGAAAAATTAGGGAATGGATTTCCATTTCTCAAGAGAGTTGATGATGAAGATTAACTTGTACAAGATATTTGTTGACATTTATCATCCACTATGGGGGGCATAATTTTATTATTGAACACCAGAAGGCACAAATCTACTGGAGTATCAGAACCTACTTCAAATGTTGGCAGTTGTTTTAAGAAGATTGTGGCTAATAATGATGAATTAATGTGCATGGTGAAAGTAGGTGGTTTTGAGTGTCATTCTCTGAAGCATAACTCTCCATTCAGATTGAGTGTTCATTTAGATTAATTTTACTCATTTTTTTTAAAAGATTTTATTTATTTATGTGACAGAGAGACAGCCAGTGAGAGAGGGAACACAGCAGGGGGAGTGGGAGAGGAAGAAGCAGGCTCCCAGTGGAAGAGCCTGACATGGGGCTCGATCCCAGGACTCTGGGATCATGCCCTGAGCCGAAGGCAGACGTTTAACAACTGAGCTACCCAGGCACCCCTAATTTTGCTCATTTTCTATACCAAGTTTTCTTGTGAAATATAAAAAGTAATATAATAACTGTTAATGTTTTGACTCCATTAAGAACTTTTAAAACAGTTAAATGGTGCTAATTTTATATCCACATACTGAGATGCTTCAAATAAAAAGTTAATTTCTGGGGCACGTGGGGGTGGGGGTGGGGCTCAGTTGGTTAAGCAACTAACTCTTGGTTTGAGCTCAGGTCATGATCTCATGGGTTGTGGGATTGAGCCCCATGTCAGACTCCACTCCTCCATACATTTCACAGTTCAGTAAAACTTTTGTTTTACTTTGACATTGTGTTGCACCAATAATTGTATTTGTATTATGTTAAAAGTAATTTCATCTTCAATAGTAAACTTTTTAACTCAATTTACAGCAATATTCACAATACTATTATATTATTATTATTATTACAATGTTTCACCTTCAATAGAATGAATTTCCAGATTTATTTTGTTTCAATAGTTCGGTGAAGAATTCAAACCATTACAGAAATTAACTCATTTACTTCTTTTTTTTTTTTAAGATATGTTTATTGGAGCACCTGCCTAGCTCAGTCAGTTAAGCCACCGACTCTTGATTTCCGCTCAGGTGGTGATCTCCTGGTCGTTGGATCAAGCCTGGGTCGGGCTGGTGTTCGGTGAGGAGTCTGCTCAAGATTCTCTTTCCCTCTCCCTCTCTCCCCCTCTGCCTCTCCCCCTGCTTGTGCTCTCTCTCTCTGTTAAATAAATAAAAAAATCTTTAAAAAAATAAAGTAGAGCTTTTCCTGTCAAACTTTATACAATTTTTATACAAACACATTTTCTAAACATTTCTTGTGATTAAGCTAAAGTTGGATTTAAAAAAAATCCTGCTTGCTTTTTTTAGCTGCCTACTAATAATCAGATATTAGAAATGTTTGAATCTATAGATAAGAGTTGACAGAAGCTTTCAACAATTTCAAATTTATTGAATACAAAATGCAATTTGGAAAGATAGCAGAACTTTATGAGAACATTTAAATTATAAGACCATTAGTTCTTTAGAAAATACCTTTGACATTGTACTAGAGACAGGTATGGTTAAGAAATTGAAGTACTGGGGCACCTGGGTAGCACAGTCGTTAGGCCTCTGCCTTCGGCTCAGGGCGTGATCCCGGAGTTACGGGATCGAGTCCCACATCGGGATCCTCCGCTGGGAGCCTGCTTCTTCTTCTCCCACTCCCCTGCTTGTGTTCCCTCTCTCGCTGGCTATCTCTCTGTCACATAAATAAATAAAATCTTAAAAAAAAAATTGAAGTACTTGATGTATGAAGAAAAATTATTCTGCTTGTTATTTTTAATGTTCAGAAATCAATATAAAGAAATTTTCTTCCATTGTGCTGTAATGGTCATGAATTTTTTTTTAAGAAAAAATCTACTATTTTTAAAAGAGTTTATTTATTTATTTGACAGGGGGGCGGGTGTGTGCACGAGTACAAGCAGGGGGAGCGTCAGGCAGAGGGAGAAGCAGGCTCCCTGCTCAGTCCCACACAGGACTTGATCCTAGGAACCTGGGATCATAACCAGAGCTGAAGGCAGGTGCTTGAATGACTGAGCCACCTAAGTATGCAAAAAAAATTTTCTTTTGAAAACATTTTTGAATAGGATTATTTTATAGGTGTCCACCAATCTAATAAAACCAACTTGTAGGTCAGTAAATACGTATTTCCAAAATTATATAATTGCAATTAAAAAAAACCCTTTTACTTTAAGAAGTGCCACAGTTTGAAGGATAAATTATGTGGTCATTCTAGGGATGGGAGTGGTCAGCCCCAGGGAAATCCCCAAGCTGAGTGTCAGAGATGAGGGATTCTCCAAAGGGAATGAACAGGGAATGAATGGTAGTAGGCCAATCTGACTGTGTACATAGCCTCCCCTTACCTGAGGTTTCACTTTCCCTGGTGTCTGTTACGCGTGGTCAACCACAGTCCAGAAGTAGATGACCCTCCTGACATCTTGTCAGAAGGTCAATAGTAGCCTACGACTAGGTCACAATGCCTGCGTCATTCACCTCATCTCGTCACTTGGGCATTTTGTCATCTCACATCATCACGAGAAGATGGGTGAGTTCAGCACGATATAATATTTTGAGAGAGAGGGGCAACATTCACATGACTTTTCTTATGTTGTTAAAATTGTTTTTATTTTATTATTATTGTTAATCTCTAACTGTGCCTAATTTACAAATTCAACTTTATCATAAGCCTGTATGTACAGGAAAACAACAGAGTCTATGTAGGGGTTGATACTACGTGAAGTTTCGGGCATCCCCCATGGATAAAGTGGGGACTACTCTATACCCAAGTACCAGATCAGGACTCAGGCTTTCTGGCTGTATTTCTCGTGCGCCAGTACTGAAGTTCATTTTCCATTCTCCTCTCCTCTTTCAAGGCATAACATTCCATCCTCGTGGCCCCCTGTTTGCCAGCTGCTCAGGGCAGTGCCAACGAGCATAGTTTCCTTGAGGCCCCTGACAGTAGCCAAGAGGTTTCTTCTTTCAACATTTCTAAAAGCTGCAAAAAGCACACGTGTCAGTTCACTGTAAAACAAACTCAAAATGCTTAAATCATTGTTCTCAGCAGCATGAGTAAAAATTGGAGCAGAGACAGAAGCTTTCAAACAAGCCCTCAGGAAAGAGGAGAAGAGACTAAAGTACTTACTATACAAGTAGGAGATGTCACCAGCTTCTCCCACTCCCACCCCCAGGGGCCCCCACCCCTGCCATAGTGAGCCATAGTGGCCAAAGCAAAGTCGTCACTCCATTAATTATGAAGTAAGGAGGAAAAAATGGGTATTGATCTGAAGCAATTCCATTCAACTCGTTCAGTATTAATTGAAAGTTATTCCTCTGATACTATTTAAAGAAATCTTCTGAAGCACGATAGAAAATAATGTTTAAAATATTCACTCAAGGTTAGGCGAGCTCAGAGGTGAACTTCTATAAACACTACCTTAAAGTCTGAACTGGATCTTATGTGTGGGACAGGATGATTTCTGAATTCTCTTTAGAGCTCATGGATGGTTCAAGAACTCGCCTTCTGATGTGCATGCTCGGGGGTGGATGGAGTCTATGTCTAACAGGGGCTGGGGTGATGTGCTGCCCCTGGGGAAAGCCACATCCCTTCATTCACTTACTGATTTATCCAATCACTCTTTCTGAACACCAGGATTTGGGTAGTACCAATTTAGGTGTAACAGTATACCAATCCGGGTATGACATACCAACCTGGGTATAATAATGCACTCCCCTAAGTAGAATAATTTTGGCTAATGTTTATACAATGCTGACTATATGCAATATATTGTTCTGAATGCTTTATACATATTAACTCATTTAACTTTCACTACAACTTGGCGGGGGGATAATCATCATCACTCCACTTTACGGAAGAAAAAACTGAGGTATGAAGATAAAAACCTGCCGAAGGTCACACACCTGGTAAGTGGTATAGTGACAATTTGGACCCAGGCAAGGTAGCATTAGAATCTGCACTCTTAATTTTTATGCCTTGCTGTAGCTATTACAAATATCTTTTCTATTGATAGTAACGTCTAAGATGTCCTTTAGTGACTGTAAAATGGTTTAGTTCAGAATGTCTATTTCCACTCTCTAGAACAAGAACTGAATACAGCCAGTGTAGGCATAAATTTATATGCTTTCAAAGGATGATACAGTGAGCTTTGATATTTATTTCAGTCTCTTTTTAAAAGAATTGGTAAAACCTTTATGCAGAAATGCCTAAATCTCTGCTCAGGTCAGTTTTAGATTATGTTATTTTAATTTTTTAGTGGAATGCATATAGATTTAGGAGTAAGAAAGACCTCGTTTGTTATTGAAACTCCACCACTAGTTTCCTTAGCAGTAACATAAGTAGACACATGCCAACTTTGCAGGGTTGTTGTGGGAGTTAATAGAGAATGTAGCTTCTTGACTCCGGGGATGTTCTATAATTTAATTTTTGCTGTAATTCAGCACCTAACCTGGTGTCTCACAGGAGTTTAATAAATATTGATTGAGTGAGGAATAAAAGTGCCTGAAACATATTCTATTTTACTGGCTCTGAGAACACTTTTTCATATTTTAACTTTTCCAAAGTTAGGACACGTCCCACAGTCAATGGAATATCACGGTGGATCTCAGCCTAATGGATGCTGAGATGTAGTTGTCATTGCCCATAAAGCTGTGGACTTGGTTATTACTCTAGGAGCATTCAAGGAGTCAACAGAAGTTCTGGTTGCTATTTGAAAATCTTCCATCAACTTTTTGGTAAAAGACTAAACACCAAAGCTTGCAGAATGGGTGCTAGTGGTTTGGAAGAATACCCCCAGAGAAAAAAGCACAGCGTTCTTAAAAAACAACTGCTATATCATCAATGCATTTGTTGGCACAGAGGATGGTAATCTATGGGGAAGTCCATGGTTTACCGTAGAGTTCACGCCTTATTTTCTATATTCTATGGGTCTGGACAAATGTATAATGATATGTATAATGATATATGTGCATGATTATAATATCGTAAAGAGTATTTTCACTGCCCTGAAAATCCTCTGTGCTCGGCCTGTTTATCTCCTTTGGCCCCCAGCAACCACTGATCTTTTTTATTGTTTCCATAGTTGAGCCTTGCCCAGCATGTCATATAGTTGGACCCAAACAGGATGCAGCCCTCTCAGATCGGCTTCTTTTGCTTAATAATATGCATTTAAGATCCTCCATGTCTTGTCATGGCTAAATAGCTTATTTCTTTTAAGTGCTGAATAATATCCCATTGTCTGGATGTCCTGCAGTTTATCTATCCATTCACCTGTTGAAGGATATCTTGGTTATTTCCAGGCTTTGGCAATTATGAATAAAACTGCTATGAACATTTGTGTGGACATGTTTTCAACACACTTGGGTAAATATCATGGAGTGTGACTGCTGGATCATAGGTAAAAGTATGCCAAGCTGTCTTCTGAAGCGGCTGCACCATTTTGCATTCCCACCAGCAATGAGAGTTCCTGCTAATCCACGTTCTTGCCATTATTTGGTACTGTCAGTGTTCCAGATTTTGGCCATTTTAGGTGTGTAGTGGTATCTCGTTGTTTTTAACTTGCATTTCCCTTTTGACGTGTGATGTGGAGCATTCTTTCATATGCTTACTTGTCATCTGTATGTCTTCTTTGGTGAAGTGTCTGTCAAGGTCTTTGGCCCATTTTTTAATTGTGTTGTTTGTTTTCTAATTGTTGAATTTTATGAGTTCTTTGCATGTTTGGGATAATAGTCCTTTATCAGATATATATTTTGTAAATATTTTCTCTGTCTGCAGCTTGTCTTCTAATTCTCTTGATATTGTCTTTCACAGACCAGAAATTTTTAGTTTTAATGAATTCCAGTTTATTAAATTATTTCTTTCATGGATTGTGTCTTTTGTGTTATATCAAAAAAGATATATTCATACCCAAGGTCATCTAGGTTTTCTCTTGTGTTATCTTCTAGGAGTTTCATAGTTTTGCATTTTACATTTAGGTCTATGATCCATTCATGGCTGACTATATATATATATATATATATATATAGAGAGAGAGAGAGAGAGAGAGAGAGAAGAGAGAGAGCATGGGGGAGGGCAGAGAGAGGAGAGAGAGAATCTCAAGTAGGCTCCATGCTCAGCGTAGAGCCTGATGCAGGGCTTGATCTCATGACCCTGAGATTGTGACCTGAGATAAAATCAAAAGTCAGATGCTTAATCTACTGTGCCACCCAGGTGCCCCAATGCCTGATAATTTTTGATTTAATGCCAGACATTGTGAATTTTACCTTTTTAGGTGCTGAATATTTCTGTATTCCTATAACCATTCTTGATATTTGCTCTGGGATGCAGTTTGATCCTTTCAAAGTTTACTTTTGGCTTTATTAAGCAGGACTAGAGGAGGCTTTCGGCCTTACTACTGAGGCAGCACCCTTCTGACTAGCTGATGCCCCATGAATTGCAAGGTGGTGGAAATGAGCTATTCTTGGCCTTTTCTGAGCCCTGGTGATGATGCCTCTGATCCTTTAAAGCATTCTCCCTGCACACAGCCCTGTCTCATGTAGTTTCTCCCAAAGCATCAGGACTCAGCTGAAGATTTCATAGGGAGATCTTCACAGCTCTCTTTCTGTCTCTGTCTTTACGTTTTTCTCTCCTCTCTGTTTCTCCCTTTGTGTGTATAGAGCTATCTCCTTTCTGCTACTCTGTCCTGCAAATTCTGGCTCACTTGGCCTTTCTGGACTCCCAAATTCATCAAATGAGCTCAGAGATACTGCCAGGCTTCTCCTATCTTTCCCCTTCCTGCTCTGCAGCCTGGAAACTCTCCCCAAAGGGTATTTGTTTCCCTTTCTCATGGAGCACTGTTCTGTGCTGCTTGATGTCCAAGAAAACAGTTATTTCACATGTGTTATGTTTGTTTTAGTTCAGGGCTTTGGATTTAGATAAACCTGGGTTTGATTCCTGGCTCTAGTGTTCACTATCAGTGTGACTCTATATTTTATTTATAATTATTCTAATTGACCATGTTTCTACATCTGTCAAATGGAAATGATAACACCTACTTTGCAGACTTATTGAGGGATTAATGAGATAATGTATGTAAAACACACATAAATAGCTGATGTGTATTAGGCACTTATGGGACAGGCTTTTTATAAGTATCAACCAATTTAATCTTTGTAATAATCTCATGAAATAGATACCATCATTTTACAGAGAAGGAAACAAAATTTGTATTATCAGGGCCAGCTTTCAAACCCAGGCCATCTGGCTCCAGATCCCTGTCCTCAAACACCACCCTCTACTGCCCCTCTCGCATACAACAGTCACTCAATAAGTGGTGATTATTATTATCACTCACTGCCTGGAATATCCAATTTTTATTTGGAATTATACCATGCTGATCAGAAACCCATACTAACATTCTAATGAATAAAAGTATATAAAAAGAAATTTTACTTATGTACAGCCTGGGAATTTAGATATTTCAAAACAGGAGATTCCCCGGGGGGATACTCCCTCCCCCTCTATGCTCTCTCAGTCTTAGTAAGGGTCTGCACTATGATAGACATACGTGACCACTTACATTTAAATCAATTACAACTAAATTTAGGCCCTCGGATGGCACTAGTTATATTGTTAGAGCTCAGCAGCCACAAGTGGCTAGTGGCTACCACACCACAGATCAGATACGAGTCATTTCCATCATCACAGGAAGCTCTCTTAGACAGCACTGGTCTAGGTTCTTACCGTGTCTCTCGCCCACACTGTCACCCCTGAACTTATCTCTAGGTTCTTCACTATATCTTCTTTGTTCACTCAGTAAATATTTATTCAGCATCTCCCAGACCTTGGAGGATACGACAATGAGCAGAATCACAGGTGGGCCACTTTCATGCTTCTTCCCCCAGCCTCAACACCTCCCTACATGCCATATTCTCCTGTCTTCCTTAGCAGTCCACTTTGGCATGTAAGTCTGAGCCTATCTCCCTTCTTAGAAACCTCTAGGAACACTTCCCCTGATAAGATAAGCGCATTGCTCCTTAGCCTATCCCATGGCCCTCCAGGATCTGGTGCCCACCTCTACCTCCAACCCTTGTCCTAGTGCAGAGGCTCATGGAATGTCTGCTGCCAGGGGACCTCCTGGCACCATGACGCCAGCACCAGTGCTCCGGAGGTCTGTTCTGCAGCCTTGCTCTCCCAGGCATTGAAAGCCAGGAGCCTCCAGCTGGCCCCTCACATGGGGACAGTGGCAACATCTCCAGGAAACTCTGAGGCCATACAGTCCCCCTCCTCAATCTTGACTAAATCCAGCTCATCCTCCAAGATTTGGCTCAGATGGCACCTTCCCCTCAGTGCTCGTTGGACCTTGTACCTGCCTCTATCATGGGGCTTTAAATGTCAACAGTTCGACCAATGTTTGCATACCTCCTGTGTTCCACACACCATGCCAGGCTCTGTGGATGCAAAGCCAAATGAGACTGGTCCCTGCCTTCTAAGACTCTGCACTTACAGAGGGAGATAGTCCGCTGACCCACCAAGCAGAATATACAGTGGGACACACATGGGAGGTAATGCAGACTCAAGAGACGATGTTCAGAGAGCGGCAGTAACTCTGTGTTTTATCTAAACACAGTGATCGCAACAGAGTAAACTTTCCACAGGTAACTGTGGAATAAATAAATAAATGCATAGTAATGATAGCCAACAGGTATTGCGTACATATTATGGGCCCAGTCCTGTGCTAAGTGGTTTTATATGCATCCTCTCACTATTCCACATAACTACCTGGGTGTTATGAATAGTGATGCTATTTTACCAATGAGGAAGCTGAGGCTTAAGCCCCTTGCCCTCAGACATCCTAGCTAGTAAGTGCTGGAGTAGCGTTTGAATCTAGGACTATCTGACTCTGAAGCATGGTCTGTTTATCACCATGCCAGATGCTTGCCCATTATGAGTGCAGGAGGGCTTTGTGGAATGAATAGGAGTTTCTATTGAAAACATGGGTGAAAGACTATCAAGGTGATGGGAAAAGCGAAGGTATTTTAAAGGCGAGGCTCAGAGAGGTTAATTAATTTGCCCAGGGTCACATAGTGGGGACTGGGAGTTTAAGAATGTTTCAGAGCACTCATTAAATGCCAAGCCTGGAGTTGATGAAATGAAAAATAGAAGAAGTTCTTCTTTTTTAAAACCCCCTTTGCTCTCTCACTTGCTACATAAAAATGAAAAGGCTATTGATTGGGAGGTAAAATGTGCAGCTAGTAATGAGATTCCCTCTGAAAAATCCTTTAAAGTCTCCATAATTATTTGGGAGATGGAACAACGTGCTCGTGCAATGCGTTGAAATGATGAACAGCCCTGCTTGGGTCACTGCCTGAGGCTGCGCGGTCTGATGCTGGGCGCTGGGGCCGGGTCCACACGCCGCTGCTCCGCCGCCCTTGGAGTCATGTTTTCTGCGTCAATTATTGATCACGCCCGGGGTTCGAGCTGTCATCTCTTTCTTGGCCACAGCCGCTCAACTCTGCTGCGGCTTCTGCGCCTGTTCGTGCCATGCTGGGCTGAGCCAGGAGCGGAAGGTCTGGGGAGGAGGCCGCCCGAGAATCCCGTCCCCCTCTCCCCCGCGGCCGCTGCCCTGAGCACATCCAGTGGGACCACATGTAATCGCTGGAGCTCTAGCCTCTGGGAAGCCCCTTAGGGCACGACAGGATTACGTGGTTTAGAAATGACGCATTGAATTCAAGAACAGGCAAAACTAATCTATGCAGATAAAGTCAGAATAGTGTTATCCGGGTGGGGGAGTTATTGCCTGGAAAAGGGATATGAGGGAACTATCTGGGGAGACGGACATGACTGCCTTGGGCCTGAGGGTCCCCTAGTACAATTAAGGTTTGGGCATTTTATTGTATGTAAATTATGCCTTAAAAAAGAAAAAAGAACTTAATTGTGTTTTATAGCCTATTTTGTTTTCTTTCAGTATAGAAAGGTTAATAATAACAACAACAACAATAATAATAATAATAAATGGCTAGCTCTGAATGCATACTTTATGCTGGCCATTGTATCAGGCTTTTTTTTAATTAAAAAATTTTTTTTTATTAAGACTATTTTTTAAGGGGAGTTCTAGGTATACAGCAAAGTTGAGGTGAAGGTACTGAGAGTTTCCATATACTCCCTGCATCCATTTCCCCCCACAGCCTCCCCTACCCCTCACAGCCTCCCCCATTATCAACAGCCTCCACCAGAATGGTACTTCTGTTAAAACTGATGAACCTGCATTGACACATCATAATCACCCCAAGCCCATGATTTGGAGCAGGGTTCATGTTCGGTGTTGTTCGTTCTATGGGTGGGTTTAGGCAAATGTGTAATGATTTGTATCCATCATTATGGTACCAGTTTTTTTACAGACCTAAAAATCTTCTGTTCTTTGCCTGTTCGTCCTCCCTTGCCCGATTCCAAGCATTTTTTAAGCTGTCCAATTCTCCTAACAGTCTTGTAAGGGGGGTTCTATTACTACACCCATTTTACTGATATTGAGGCACAGAGAGCTTGCCTAAGGCCATACAGTGGCAGAGGCAGGACAGGAACCCTCCTTCCGCTGTCAGTCACCATGCTGCCCTGTGACTCCCCCAATTCAGTTTTGTGCCCTCTCCCAAAGGAGAGTCGCGGCACCTTGACTTCCAACACCAGATAGTGGAGCTGGGGCTACTGAGGGGGAGGGTGGTGTTCAAGGTATCCAAGGGGAAATGATTCCCCTCCAGGGAGAGTTGGATCTGTGGGGTGGATAAGTTAAGGTTTTATATCCCATCCCCCAAATAGCACACAGGTGGCAGGACCTCTAACAGACGGACTGCATGAACACCTGGCTACTGGAAACCCTAAAACACAGCCTTGACGCAGGCTTGGCAAAGGTCCAAGACTTGAGTCTGGGATCGAGGGAGTGAATGCTGTAGCCAGTAGAGGGGTCCACCTCCTGTTACACCTGTTCACCTAAAGAGTGAGCATCTCGGGGGCCTCCACCACGGATGGAGAACCTGGGGCACCTCGCCAACTTTTCTCCTAAAGCCCTGGGACCCTCATATGTTCAAGTGAGGGTAAGCTTGCAACCTGGAGACTGGGATTAGGGCTCCCATCAATGCTGATATAAAATAAGAAGCATATTTTATCTGAATGTCACAGAAAAAGTCATACAGGTTACAGGATTTTGCAAAATATTTTTACAAATGCCATTATTAATCTTAACAGCAACCTGTGTGAGAAGGATTGCCATTCTCGTTTGACAGATTTGGAGAGAATGAAACCTTAAAGCAGTGGATAGTGGCTGAGGCAATGCTGAAATCCAGGAGCCTGACTCCAAATCCATTGCTTGCTTTCTTATATCGTGGCGTCAAGGGCATGCTTTGTGGAGAAAAGAATTGCCCAAAGGTGCCCCATGGGAAATTATCTTGATACAATGTTAACTGTAAGGGAGGCTATCACAAAGCTCTTGTAGCAGAAGGGCTCGATGACTAAGTTAAGATGCTTGAGTCACGTGGTTTAGTGTAGAAATTTAAAGCATATAGTGCAAAGCAAGAGGAATGGGGTGGGTAGCTGATGCACTTAGGAAAGAGTATGCACAGGGGAAACGGACTATACTGCCTGGATCCCAGCTTATGCAAAGCTCCTCTGTCCCATCTCTGCTCCCTCAGATTTCCCTGCTGATTGGAGAGGTTATGAAGAGCAGAGCTGAGGTTGAAGAAGGAGCTTGACAAATGAAATGTGCCTGGAGCCAACAGTGTACTTGCTCTATTGGAGATGCTGCGGCAATTACGCCTGGCCCATAATTGTAATCACCAATTACCCTGATGAGCAGCTACGGATTTCATTTCACAAAAGACTTGCACGGGCCAGAATGGGAGTCACCAATGGGTGTCTGATTTAAGACCTCATAAATGTTGAGTGCCTCATGTATAAAGAATGTATTGTGACTATTTGGAACCAAAGGTGCTTCATGTATATTTAGAGAGTCAAGAATATTTGATGTCTCCTGGTCTTTCATCTCTTTCTATGTTCAGCACACACATGCTCTACTTACTTCATCTATGCTCACATGTTTGCATGCATAACCAACTTATTTATATATACCTAACACATCTAATGAATTCTGCCCATGTCTCACAAGCTATTTGCTTCTATACTTAGTTTCATTTATCCTTCTTGTTTGTGTTTCTGATTTTCTCTAGCAGAACTGAGTGTCTTTGATAATATAACAAACTCATTCTGAATGTGTAGGGGAGTCTCTGCAAGTGTCTTTGTGGTGACTGCAAAGTAGGAACTCTCTGGACTAATGGAAATATAGGAGAAGTCAAAGGCAAGGAGTGTGTGTGAACTTTGAAGTTAGACCTGGGCTTGAACCCACTTCTGCCACTGACAGGTTGAGGGGAAGGTTCCTAGCCTTGGTGACCCTTGGTTCCCCATGCTTACAGGCCATGACGACACCTACCTCCTGGTGTTGTTTGCAGATTTAATAAGATACTACATTAAGCATTAGCACCCAGCAAGTGCTCTATAAATGTTCTTTAGACTATATGAAAGATTCACCTCCTTCCCATGACTTGTTAACTCAGCTTATGACTTGCCTCAAGAGTCAGTTACCCAAGGCCACTTTTACAACAAGAGAATAAGAAAGAAATTTGTATTTGTGGAACCATTCTAGACACTGTGGACCTATTATGTCCTACTGGTAGCACCAGGGAGGACAGCACATGTGCTGATGGGACACACTTTAACCAGTTGGGAGCAGGAGGGAGGCTTTGGAAAGCCTACTTGGAGTTGAAATTTATAGTGTGAGAAAAAGTTAGTGAATTAAAATTGGGAGAGGTGGAAAGTCTTACTTTAGGCAGGAGTAGCAGTGGGAGGGATTAAAGGCAAGAGAGCTCTAGTACGTGTTGAGGCCCTGTGGGTGATTCTGCCTGGCTCCAGTGAGCAGGACCATTGACGGGTGACTTCCTGCCACACATGGACCAGTCCTGACCTTATTAAAAGGCCAAAGATGGAAGTAGGGTTGGAAAAATAATCTTTGTGTTTATTCAAGTCTAAGGAGTAAGAACTGCAGTGAAGTTAGGAATTTCAGTGAGAAGTATCTGTGATAATGGGGATTTTATTTTATTTTTTTAATGTATGAGATGGTTTTAGCCTCTAAATAATAATACTCAAATAAAAGGGTTTAAGTTTATGCCAGGAAGGTGGTGGGAATCCAAGATCTGAGATGTCTCTTCCTGGATTCGTAGTTAATATGCATGAGGCTAAGATGGTAGTGCACATATTCAACTTGGCAATCGTGGAATTGAAAAAGCAGCTCCATGTTTTTTTTCTCCCCCCAAGGGAAAGTGTAAAGGTGGAAGATTTAGCATCAGCCAAATTCATTCTGATTTCTTCCTGTTGGAGTATAGCTCTTGATCCCTGGTCAGTTACAATAGGAAGTGGTCTTGAGAAATAGGGTGGTCATTGTTTTAATGTAAATGGAACTTTAAAAAATCCTTCCAGGAAGTAGCTCTCAGATAAACTCGCTGACAGGCCTGAGATTTTATTGTATTAAGTTGTCCTTCCTGGGAAAAACAAGAGTCCTACCACCCCTTATCCTGATACAAGCTTTCTTCAGGAAGGGACACATGAACTTCATTAGGGAAAGCACAAAGTCCATTATGAACCACTTTAATGTAGCTTTTATTCAGTTGGCCATTTGCTAATTTAATAAAGATTGTGTACCCCTGGTGGCTGATACTCAGAAATTTGAGAAGATAATTATTGAAAGGTTCAGCAGAGCAGTTTGAAAGAAAGCTAGAGATGCACTTCCCAATTTCTAGAGAGGGAGATGTGCTTGACTCATGGTCCAAAGGAGAAGACCATGTGGGCCAAGAGAACAGTGGACTCAAAGTCATTGGCCCGACTTACTTGACTTTGACACTCTTGGGCTGTGTGATCTTGAGTGACTTTACCTATCTGAGTCTTAGTTTTCTATCTTTAAAATGCATATGACAAAATCTACGTCCTAGAACTGTGAACATTGTATGAGATGAAGTATATGAAGTGTTGAGCCTGCAACACTAAGTCTGTGACTTCAAGTGAGCTGGAGCCAAGAGAGGAAAATGTGGGTGGCCTGGGGCCCAGTGCATGGGATGGAGAATCTTGCTCAGATGGGTGACTGCAGCCAGACAACGGCAGCCATGAGTGTCATGCCTGATGCAGGAGTGGGTGGAGGGGCTTGCTGCAGAAGCTTGGGCAGAGTGGGAAGGGACCACACCTAGCTCTAGCTCTTCTGCCACACAAAACACATTGTTAGGCAGTATAGGGCATTATACCAGGCAAGCTGGCAAAACTCAGTACCCTAGAGTCAAAGAGAAGGTAAAAGTGCTCTCTTGTGGCTATCCTGTCCTTCCCAGGCTCAGGCTCCTTCCCCAAACAGGAGCTTCTCCCCACATATACCTGGCCTTGGGGAATCAGCCACTGCCTGGATCCCTGCTCTACACTTCTAGAGGGACCCCTCCGCCATGATTCCAACACTGAACACTGCATAGGCCACATGTAGCATTACCATGACCTGTGATCAACATATCTGAAGCCCTCAGCTGCCCCTCTCTGGATGCTGCAGCAGAACAGAGTCAGTGGTCCCACAGAGAGGGGCAGCTGAGGGCTTCAGATATGTTGATCACAGGTCATGGTAATGCTACATGTGGCCTATGCAGTGTTCAGTGTTGGAATCATGGCAGAGGGGTCCCTCTAGAAGTGTAGAGCAGGGATCCAGGCAGTGGCTGATTCCCCAAGGCCAGGTATATGTGGGGAGAAGCTCCTGTTTGGGGAAGGAGCCTGAGCCTGGGAAGGACAGGACTCTCCGATGAAATCCAATTTCTGCTGCAAATGGCTTCATACTCAAAAATTACAAGTGAACAGAGGATATAAGAAATGGTAAAATTTATATCCTAGTAATGGTAGATAATAAAAAAATATAAGAAAGACTTTCAAAGAAGTAAATTTATAATGTTCAAAGAGATCAGGAAGAGATAGAAACCATTAGGTAAAAATGGGATCATGGCAAAAGATCAGGTGGTTTTGAGGAAGAACCAAACAGGAATTCCAGGAACAAACACTGCAGCCATTGAAATGAAAAAAGAAAATCATTAAATGGTAGACTAGAAATAGTTAAAGAAAGAACTGATGAAGTAGATGACAAAGCTAAGTAAGTGAGCCAAAATGGAGCACAAATGTGAGAGAGATTATAAGAAAAGGAAGACAGATTAAAGGATTAAAAAGTTTCCAATGAAAGCATCAGAAAATGAGACAGGATATAATGGAGAAAAGAAATGGCCACAAGGTGAAATGGTGGAGAATTTTTCAGTTTTGAAGAAAGCTATAAGGCATCATTAATGAAATCCGCAATGTTTTTAATGTATAAATAAAAACAAATGAATTCAGGGGCACCTGGGTGGCTCAGTTGGTTAAGTGTCCGACTCTTGATTTCGGCTCAGGTTTTGATCTCACGGTGTGGGATTGAGCCACGTCAGGCTCTAGGCTCAGCATGGAGTCTATTTGTCCCTCTCCCTCTGCTCCTCCCTCTCTTTCGCTCTCACAAATAAATGAATAAATAAAATCTTAAAACTAAACAAAACAAATGAATTCATAGCCTTACCATAGGAAAGCCAGAGCATCAAAGAGAAAGAATATTAAATTCTACAAAAGAAAGATCTTACTTATAAAAAATGCATGCTTGTAATAGAAAATTTGAAAAAATATAAAGAAAACCATTATGCTACTTAAATTATAGTCAACTACTATAACTTGGGTGTACTTCCTCGTTTCACGACTTTTTTTCTGTGCATATACATTTTTGAAGAAAGCTTAACTCTTCAAATATGCATAGTTTTATGTCCTGCTTTTTACATTGAATGTATCATGAATTATCCAATATTATTTTTGGAAGCAATTTTAATATTGAAAAGTGCCAAGCTTACAGAAATGTTGCGAGAACAACAAAATAAAATTTCTCCCTTAAACCAGTTGAGAGAAAGTTGCCTCTGAGGCTCTATCACCTCCAAATACTTTACTGTTTATTTTCTACAAATAAGGACATTTTCTCATAGAGCCACAGTACAATAGCCAGAGGCAAGATATTAATATTAATGTATATTAATCCTCAGATTCCACTCAAGTTTTGCCAATACGAATAAATCTAGCGGTTCAGAATCATGCCTTGACAATAAGTTGTCAGTCCGAGAGCCCAGCTCTTCAGTCTTTTCTTGACTTTCATGGTCTTTATACTTTTGAAGACTGAAGGCTACTTGTTTTACATGATATCCCTCAGTTTGGGATTTGATGATATTTCTTTATGGTTAGATTCAAGTTTTAGTTTTTTTGGCAGAAGTATCAGAAAAGTGATGTTATTTATGTTGCATTCCACCCTAGCAAGTGGCACATGATTTCAATTTGTCCCATAGCTGATGATGCTCACTTTGACTACTTGATTAATGCATTGTCTGCCAACCTTCTCCACAATAACATCACTCCTTTTCCTTCTATAATTAACAAGCATTTGATGGGGCGGTATTTTGAACTATGTAAATATTTCATTCCTCACCAAACTACACTCTCTAGTTCTCTTCATATCAGATGGACTGATGGTTTCCTATTTTATTTAATGAGTGTAAATCTATTATGATAATTTTTCTTTGGATGCTCACATTTTCCCAGATTTGGCCAATGGCATCCTTTCAAGCTGGCTCCTGTGTCCTTTGACATGTTCCCATTATTACTGGATCATTTCCTTACTTTTTGGAACAATGAGGTGTTCCAGATAAATCTTGTACTTTTCTTTCTCCAGTCCTGGAACCAGCCACTTTCCTTTTACTGGAAAATGGTATTTAGAAACCTGGATCTAGACACTAGGTGTTTTCATTGGTATTGGGATACTGCTGTTCCCATACACTCTCAGTGGATGCAGCAAGGCGATATATATACCCACCTATAGTGTCTCTCATATATTCATATTTACACCTATTATCTATCTCACACTTTTTTAAATCTATTCATCTATGAATAAATGTTTGGATTGCTTCACCTTTTGGTTATTGTGAATAATGCTGATGTCTCATTTTTTTTTTTAAGAATTTATTTATTTATTTGACAGAGATAGCCAGCGAGAGAGGGAACACAAGCAGGAGGAGTGGGAGAGGAAGAAGCAGGCTCCTAGCAGAGGAGCCCGATGTGGGGCTCGATCCCAGAATGCCAGGATCATGCCCTGAGCCGAAGGCAGACGCTTAATGACTGTGCCACCCAGGCGCCCCTGCTGTCTCATTTTTACATTAATTTCATTTCCCTAGTGATTGGTGGTGTTGAACGTCTTTTCATGTGTTTTTGGACATTTGTATATTGTCTTTGGAGAAATGTCAAATTCTTTGCCCATTAAAAATTTTTGTTGTTGTTGTTGAGTTGTAGGAGTTCTTTTTGTTTTCTGAATATAAATCCCTTATCAGATTTATGATTTATAAATATTTTCTCCCACTCATGGATTGCTTACTCATCCTGCTGATAGTGTCCTTTGATGCAAAAAAGTTTTTAGTTTTCTTAAAGTCTTATTTATCTATTTTTACTTTTGTTTTCTATGTTTTTGGTGTCATATCTAATAAATCATTGCCAAATCCAGTGCTGTGAGTTTTGCCCTGTTTTCTTCTAAGAGTTTCGTAGGTTTAACTCTTTCATTTAGCTCTTTGATCCATTTTTGAGTCAACTTTTATATATAGTGTAAAGTATCCCATATTCAAACTCTTTATAAGCATAATTTAAAAGATGAGCAAAGTTACCTTAAGAATTGCTTTATTTTTCAACCTTCAGGATGCTTATCTATTTTTACTTTTATAATTTCATTATAAGAGAAACACAAATATTTTCTGAATTTTGGTTGTTTCCTAATGTCTGAGCTGGTGGTGGGAGACAATGTGGTTCAGTTGAAGAAAGCAGAAGGAGTGGAGAATGGGAACGTCAGTGATGGGTGGAGGAATGGAGGAAGGAGGTATTTAAATCTCCTTTAGAGAAGTAAGAACTATGTCCCCTTCCATCCTGCTGCTTCCTCCTTTACTCACTGCCTGTTCCTGATTCACAGGCAGCCTACAGAATTTTACTCTCCAATGAGAAAAATTTTGTTCTCCCATTATTATTTTGTGGCCATATTGCAAGCCATTGGTCCTCTGGGTGGTACCTGTGGTTTTGTCGGAACTCAGAGGATCAAGGCCACTCAATAATAGCCACCTCTGGAGCTGTTGAGCAGGGGGATGAGTAGTGCTGGAGAGGAAATGGCATCCATTATTTAACCCATGATCTAGGGTAATGATTTTTCCCTAAGACATCACCCAATTAGAGTGCTTAAGGATGTTCAATTGTAACTGCTTGCCATTCTCTGATTGATTTGAGAAATAAAAAAAATTGCTCATTGCAGACTTCCTCTATAAAGGGAGGTCAGAGAAGAAAATCATAGACTATTGGACTATTAGAGCTGGAAAGACCTTGGAGATATTATCTAGGTCAGTGTTTTTCAAACTTTTTTAGTGCTAGATTTTTTATACAAGTACAATCAATTATATGATCAATCCTAGTAAATAAAAATGAAAAAAAGTTTATGCTTAAACTTTTCTCCTCCTTCTACTGAGAAACCCTCTACCTAGTTTAACACCCTCAAACTGAGGTCCTGAGAAAGGAAATAATGGGTTCAGAGTCACCCAGCTTGTGATTGGTGAGTATGGGGCCAGAAGTTATGTTTCCAATTCCCAGGTCAGGGTTCCTTAAACCAGGCAAGACATAGCATACTGTTCTGAGGTATTTTGTTCTTTTGAACCTCAGATGAGAACGAAAAAGAAGCAGCAAATTAATCTGGTACCTTGAGGATATCCTTCCAACTCAGCAGGGAGCATGACTTAGCTAAAGGCCACATAGCTAATCCTGGCCAGTGTTGTGAGAAGGAGGCCTCTTGGTGGGAACTAAGGGTTTCTCAGGGGTCAAAAGCAACGCATCTCCAAGGACTGGGGATGAGAAATACTAGGAAAACAATGCAAACTGGCCTGAACTGGAGATACGTACAAGCAGATGGAACATTCCACTCATCAGAGTCTCCACTAGAATTTCTATTGTAAAAGGCAGGGGCTTCATGAGTTCCCTTCTGTAGGCTGTGAGTGAGTTGGGTGGTAGGAAACCCCTGGTTCTCCTGGTGGGATGAAGCAGCCCTCCCACCATAACTGCCACTTGCTTGGAGGTTAATGGTGTGGTATGATGGGAACAGAAGAGCAATGTGAGCGGAGGGAGAGTAGAGAAGAAAGTTTTCTGAGACTCTGTGATGACTGACAAGCTCTGGGCAGAGAAAAGAATAGCTCCTTGGGCTAAATCCTAGTGGGGAGAGTTGGGTGATGTTTAGTGGTAGAGAAGAGAGTTTTTAGGAGTCACTGTCAGAGGAAGAGTTTTTCTGGAGTCTGCTGCTGGGTGAGGGAGAGAGATGGCCTGAGGAGAGAAACTGACTGTGAGAAAACTCTACTCAAAGGACAGTTAAAATATTTTCTGTGTACTGTTCTTCTTGGTCATTTCCTCAAGAATCTGAGTAAAGATTTAAATTGGTTTAGAGCAGTATTTTGGATTATTGGATTCTGGTTCTTCGAAACACAGAAATTACAACATGCATGGTCTTTAACTGCATTTGGAATACCTGTGGATGGTGACCTGAAGGAGATAGGAAGGCACTGAAGGCAGAGGGCCTTGGCTATACTCCAATGGAAGGAATGGTCACATCTAATGAAGCAATGGATTAACTTGAAGTGTATGATCAGAAACCTATGAAAAGAAGGTGTTGTGGGGGCTTGTGATCATCTGTCCCTGCTCACAATTGACAGCTAAATGAGTGATGGACATGTTAAGACACAGCTAGTAGTCTCTTTGCTGGCCTGTCATTGTCAACCTATTGGGGTTCTCTTAATCCCCAGTCCCCCAATCCTGACCTTCCTCTGGAATCCAGAATACTAGTTTTTTTTTTTTTTTTTATTACTTACTCTGCCCTGAGGCTTATGTTATAATGTAGAGCGATTGATAGCCTCTGTTCTGATTGCTCCATGCCCATGTAGGTCTAGTTGTTAAATATTTAGAATATCACCCCCGGTTTATCCTACATTCCCAAGTGCGCTTGGTGAAAAATCTATCCTCATGGTGAACATATGAGATGAACATTCTGTTGCAAAAGATGTTTAAATCTGTGTATGTGGGGTGTGACTGGGAGGTGGGGGTTACTTAAACTGGCAGACTAGATATGTGAGAAGACTGTAGGCCACATGTCTATGTTTAAGCTTTGCATTCTTGCTTAGCAGGTTTTACTTTCAAGATCTAGTTTCCAAAGGAAAATATGAGTGTCTCAGTAGCCCCTCTAAGTGATAAATATTATGAGCAATTTTTGCATCCATTACATTTTTTCCTCATCTATTCTGTGTTTGAAATTTTACTAGAGATAATGGAAAATATAACTGCACATAGTGGGTGCTCAAACAAATTTGTCAAATTCATGAATTGAGTTTTTCTCAAGGGGGTTGTCTTTTGGATTAGATAGGATTCTTGATTGCAAGTGACAGAAATTCTACTGAGACTAGTTTAGGTAAAAGGAAATTTCATTTTCTTGGGTAGATGAAAAGGAAGAAGGCAGGCTTGGGACCGCTGAAGCCAGGGATCTTCTTTTTTTGGGTTTAACTTCTTTCTGAATGTCAGCTTCATTGTCCTCATATTTTGCATAAGAGATGAGGTATTACTAATTAGTAGTTGAGAAAAACCTTCATACAATGTTCAGTAAGTATTTATTGAGTCCTGATTAGGTCGTAACGATTGTACAAATTTGCTTTATAAATATTAAAAAATTCTCTTGTAGTTTGGCTCTGGCAAGCTTTGCCTTTAATTTCCTATATTAGTCATTTAAGATAAGTGATACTTCATTATAAAACACTCCCATTTCTCAGTGGCTCAAGAAATCAAGGTTTGTTTCTTGCTTGCTCAAGTCTTTGAGCTTCTGGATAATTCTCTAGGACAAAGCATCAATATTGTGGCCACTGCATCTCATCACAAGGCCTCTGATTTCTGTATGATCATCTCAGCAGGGGAAGGGAACACAGAGAGGGCTCACCAGCAAATAAACATTTCAATGCATGCTTGTCACATGACACCACCTAACCTACAAAGAAGGTAAGGTATAATCATTCTATGTCTGAAAGAAGAAACCTGGATATGAAGTACACTAGAACTCCACTGAGTTTCTGGAGTAGGATACTTGCTTCTGCCCTTCCTTCCTTCCTTCCTTCCTTCCTTCCTTCCTTCCTTCCTTCCTTTCATCCTTCCATCCTTCCATCTTTCCTTCCTTCCCTCTCTCTTCCTGTTTCCTTCCCACCCACTTGTCTTCAGGATTGGCTCTGCAGTTAGGCTGTAAGCCTTGAACATGGCTCCCAGAGACACATCTGAGTAACTGACCATTATTTTAGTTCCACAGCTCTGAATTCAGAAAGTGGAACATCTGGACCAGGCTGCACTAGCCTGGGGAGGCTGAGGGTGATTAATGACTGTGTTTGTGTTTGACACACACTATTGTACCACATTTTCAATCATAGTGTGTATTGCATAACTCTAAGATTGATGAGGTGCACCTGCTCCAGGTGCAGTGGTGTCTAGGAGACATCCAGAACTGCTGCGGGCTGGTGCAGGGGTAGCTGAGCTGCCAGAAAGTCAGACTTCTTTAGCAGTTGTTCAAATCTGAAACCCAAAGCCTTTCAGGAAAGATGATTCATTTTTAAGCCTTTTTTGCATGGTTGGAGTCTCCTATGTATGATGTCCAATTAATTACACATTTTTTATTGCTTTGAAGTGATAATTTCTCAGATTATCTTGGCAACTTCTTCATCTGATAGAAGGGGTTCTGTGTGCCACCCCTCTATTGTTTGAATTATTTCAAACCCTACTTCTGCATGTCCTCTGGGGTTGCCAAAGGAAGCAAAAGAGGCACAAAACCATATTATTTCCAAAACCTCAAAAAAACTCATATCCATGGTTGTCCGCCATTAGGTGGCATGGACACATGAAACCATAACATTTATTTTCTTTTGTTAGGAATATATTAGCAGAATAATATAATGGTTAAAAATATGGCTCCCACAATCAGACCTAGGTTTTAATCATGGTTTTGCCACTCACGGTGTGATTTTGGGGACACAGCTCTTTGTGCTTTGACTTTCTCATTAATAAAATGGGAGCAATGAGAGTCATGATCTCAAAGAATTATGAGTCAATGGAGAGAAAGCACTTAGCATAGCACATGGTGGTTACTAAGTGCTCAATTCACACTGACTTTTATTATTAATAATTTTTGCTGTTCATGCAGAGGACAGATGTTAATTCTTGTTTTTATTTAATAAAACTTTGGAAAATGAATCTTTACTTAATAAACAGCATTTATTTATTAATTTGGATCTGTCAAAACCTGAGGTCTAAGTAGGAGATATCAAATTAAGGCTTTTGGTGGTGAAAAAAAATTAGGAATCAGTGTCCCATAATAAAGCAGAGATTGCAAACTAAAGCCCACAGTTGAATGTGGCCTGCAAAGGAGTTTGATGTGAACAACATTTATTTTGGATTAAATGTGATTTAGCTGCTAATATTTAAGAAGCAAAAGATTCCACATAAAAATTAGCATCTTCAGGGTACCTGGGTGGCTCAGATGGTTAAGCATTTGCCTTCAGCTCAGACCATGATCTCAGGGTTCTGGGACAGAGCCTCAGGCTGGACTCCCTGCTCAGTGTGGGGTCTGCTTCTCCTTCTCCCTTTGCCTTCCCTGTGCTCGTGCTCTTTCCCTTTCTTGCTCTCTCAAATAAATAAACAAAAATATTTTAAAAAATTAGCATCTCCTTTCTGGCTTGTATCTGGACTGTTATACTGTTTTATGCAACATGCCTTTGAAAGGCAGAATAATGGTCCCCCAAAGATGTCCATGTCCTAATTCCAGGAACCTGCAAATATGTGAGGTTACATGTCAAAGGGAAATGAAGGTTGTAGATGGAATTAGGGTTACTAGTCACTTGACCTTAAAATAGAGAAATTTTCCTAATTATCTGGGTGGGCCCAATGTCATCCAAAGAGTCCTAATACAAGGGAGAGGAAACGTGGTTGTGGAAGAATGGTCTGAGAATCACAATGTTGCTGGCTTCGACAGTGGAGAAAGATGCCCTCAACCAAGGCATGTAGAAGCCTCTAGATGCTGGAAAGGTAAGAACACACATTCTTCCCTGGAACCTCCAGAGAGAAACACAGCCCTACCTACACCCTGATTTTAGCCCAGTGAGGCCCCTGTTGGACTTCTGAACTCCAGAGCTGCAAGACAACAAATCTGTATTGCTTAAGTGATAAAGTTTATGGTAATTTGTTATAGCAATAATAAAAAACGAACACACTGCTGATATCCCTGTAGGAAAACTATTTTTGCCTATTCTTCATCTTCATGTTTTGTATGTAATTCTTTTGAAGTGCTTCGTAATACTGGCAAAGTCACTAAGCTGAACAGAGCCACAGAAGAAGCTCCTGGCTTCCCTCCTGGAAAATGTAGATCAATAAGGATGCTTGCTGCCTTTGATGTCAGGCATATGTGTTGGCACCTGTAAAGGACTTCCAGCTGTATGACAGAATGGTACTTTCAATATTTAAAAGAGTTTTAAGTGATAATAGTTACTGTGGAATGTCGTATTCCCTACTGTTGCGATTTTAGCACTGGATTTTCAAGTGGTTTGCAAAAGTTCAGCATTTTTCTCAAAGACAGATTGGCTGGCTTGCTGGGTAATGTCAGTTGGAGTGGAAGATCTTGTCTGAGAAGGTGTGTTTCATTTGTCTGTGAATAAATGACCATGGAGGCCCTTGGAAGGTACGAGGGCTGAGAAAGTCAGGAAGAAACAGATTTATTCCAAAGAGACCCTGGAGCAAGGGGTAGGTGTCATTGGGAGTAAACATGATGGGGACCCAGATGTGCATTAGAAACATGGATGGACAAGAGCCCTATGGGAAGAGCAGCAACCAGGGCATCTCTGGGAGTGGGATTCTGATACCAATTCCAATTGGTGAGGTTTTTTTTTGCAGACTACCAAGCAATTCTCTGACACCCTCTGGGTGGCCTACAATTCAACTCAATTCTGATGCTATCCACTTAGAGATAGTGTCAGATCCCACAAGTTAAAGGCTTAATTCTACAAGACTGCTCCACCCCCCAGTCCACTTCAGATATCAATTGCAAGTCTAGGTGGTCACCTGTGCTTCCGACAGACCAGCTATAGATGGGAGTTTTCCCATCCTTGGGTTCAAATATTTTGCTACAGTGGTTCACATAACTCAGAGAAATATTTCACTTATTAGATTACCAGTTTATTTTAAAGGATATAACTCAGGAATAGCCAGGTAGAAGAGATGAGTAGGGTAAGGTATGGGGGAAAGGCAAGAAGCTTTCAGAACCTCTCCAGGTGCGCCATTCTCTCTGAATCTCCACCTGTTCAACCAACCCAGAAGCTTTCTGAACTTTGTCCTCTTGGGTCTTTATGAAGCCATCATTACATGGGCATGATGTATTAAATCATTGGCCATTGGCAGTGAATTCAACCTCCAGCTCCCTCTCCTCGCTGGAGATTGGTGGTGGGGGGTACTGAAAGTTCCAACCCTCCAATCACATGGCTGACTCCTCTGGCAGCCAGCCGTCATCATTAGCTAGGGTCCAAAAGTCACCTCACTGACATAATGACAGACATCTTTATAGCTCTCAACACTTAGGAAATTTCCAGGGTTCTAGGAGCTCTGTTTCAGTAATAAGATGAAGACCAAATGTATATTTCTTATTATATATTACAGTATCACAAGACAGTTTAAGAAAAGTCTCTTCCTCTAGGTGGATGCATGCCCACCTGGCACATATCTTGGGGAAGGAACACGGTTGGGGTTTCAGCATTCCCTACCCCCAGAAATTTGGGTTCCAGAAATGGACATGGAAGCCCTGACTGTTGGAGATTTGGAGTCATAAATAATAATTTTCTCCAGGACTGAGATCAAGACCATGTGAGAGACGGATGCAGACATCAGAGAAGCGGGAATAGCAATTCCACTTCTGGGTATATACACAAAATAATTAAAAGCAGTTAAATTCATAGGGCCAGAAAGTAGAATAGTGGCTGCCAGGGGCTGGGGGCTGGGGAATGAGGAGTTAAGTGTTTAATAGGTATAGCGTTTCAGTTTGGGAAGGTAAAAAATTTCTGGGGATGGATGGTAGTGATGTTTACCCAAACATGCTAAAATACTTAATTCTACTGAAACGGGTGCTCAAAAATGGTTAAAAGAGAAAATTTTATGTTATGTATATTTTACCTCAATGAAAAAAAGGGTGAGGAAAAAAAAAGAAAGAAAGACGGTAAACCCTCCTGCTCTATTTCTGGTAAAGTTGGACTGGGTTGATGAGACCACAGATTGGATTGGATGTGTGGTCCTGAGGACATGCCAGCACTCCTTGAACTGAGTGACCCTCCCGTAGCTGCCTCAGCAGCTGCCGTGCAGGGAAGAGCAGCCTAGAAACCCACCAGTGTGGGTAAGCAGAGAATGGGAGTGTCAAGATTGGCTCTCACAAGCAGCCTCCTTGCAGGCATGAGCAGATCCGCTCAGGGCTTCCCCCACTCCCCAAAGTCTACACTCAGATGAGTTGTCCTCCTTGTCCCTGGGGCCTGACAGGGAAGAGAGGGAAGCTAGAAGTACTCTTCTTCCCATTTCCACTTTGGGCATGAGTGATGGTTACTTTAATGTGTCAACATGACTGGACCCTTTGACTGGTGACATTATATCTGGGTGTGTCTGTGAGGATGTTTTCAGAAGAGATGAGCCTTTGAATCCATGAACTGAGTGAAGGAGATGGTCCTCCCCATGTAAGTGGGCCTCCTTCAATCTGCTGAGGGCCTGAATTGAGCAAGAAAGTGGAGGAGGTTTGAATTCACTCTCTGCCTGACGGTTGGGCTGGGACATTAATCTCTTCCTATCCTTGACACTCTTGGTTCTCAGGTCTTCAGATCCAGACTAGAATCTATACCATTGACCCTTGAGGTTCAAGCCTTCAAGCTATACAACTGGTTTTCTGGATCTCTGGCTTGCAGGAGGCAGAGTGTGGAACTTACCAACCTCCATAATCATGTGAGCCAATTCTTTAAATCTCTTTCTAGATGAGATCTATATATATATATATATTTTTCTAGATGGATATGTATACTTCTATGTATTTATATATATAAGTACATATGAATATATTTAGTTAAAGAATAAGTATATATATCCTATTGGTTTTGTTTCTCGGGAGAACTCTGAACACTGACTAGTACAGTAGGGGACTGTGGACATTCTCTCCCCTCTGTAGAGACTTAAGCAGTGGAGAATAAAGAGTCTACTAACCACGTTTCTTAGGCTGTGAGGTTGTTGGCAAAGGTGTCTTTTTGAGAAAGTCTTGGGGCATTTGGGATAAGAGCCATTCTCCTGGAGGTAGATCTCTCTGTGACTTGGTGTTCTTGGTTTATGTGTTATTTTGGTCTTAATCTTGAAGAAATTATGATATGGACACCATCTCAAAATAAATGCAGTTGTGACATATTACACAATTTATCCTTTTGGATTCACTTATTCTATTTCATGTCCTCTCAAGTTTCTGAGTGTTATCATACCCTTGTGAGATGTCAGTGAGTTGCACTGGGACTTTGAGAGGGGCAGATGGTGGGGTGGGGAAGAAAGGACCTACTCCCATGCTTCTTCTCTATTTGACCCCCTCCCACAACACACACACCTTCCCTACCAATAGGTTGTTTTTGGTCCTGGGTCTTAACACAGAATTTCAGAAGATGGTAATGTTCAGAGTGTTCCTCTGAGTGGGGAAGGTCTCCCTGAATATATATATATATATATAATTATTATATATTAAATTATATATATTATATATAATTTATTATATATAAATTATATATAGAATATAATATATATTTATATTATAGATGTTATTTATATGTAATTGATAATTAAATTATATACATATATTTTAACTGCTAAGACTTAACTTGGGAACACTGAGACCCTTCAAATATAGAATCTTATATGCTAATGCTTTGATTGCTACTAGATTGGGAAGTTTCAAATTCACTCTGAGGTGTGAAATTTGCCACTGAAAGGAATGTTGACAAGTTGTCTTTGTATTTCAAAAGCAAGGGACTTTAAAATTCCTTCCTATCTCTCCAGCATTTGCACCATGAAACTGAGCTTTTCCTGGACACAGCCCAATCTTTTCCTTCAGCATGATGAATTTTAAATGCTTTTTTTCTAGACACACATCTACACCAGCATGATCTCCCAATGAAGTCTTTAAGCCGGCTTGACTGAGGAAGCCAGCTTAGTAACTTGGAAGTTGCTTGAGCAGTGAGGCTTATTACAAGTTCAAGTGTGACTTGAACTGGGAAGGAACGGGGAGAAAATCACAGACAACGGCCACTTGAAACAGAAACACCCTGACCCAAACACCGTCAGCCCCTTTCCTTCCTTGTGGCTGGTAATTCACCCGGGAGAAATGAAAAAACTGTGGGACTTGCTACTGCCTAAACAAGAAACAAGTAAAGCAAGTGAAAGTCTGGTAATAATTGCCTTTTGCAGCAGCAGAATTTACCTGGAGTCTCTAGGCAGAAAGCAGGGATTCTAGCTCCCAGAAAGGATGCTGCTGAAATGAGACTGGAAAGCGAATCCACAGGCAGGGCTTAATGCACCAGATTTATGTATGCTGTCACTGTCTGAGCAATACAGTTATCGTCATTTTTCTGCCTTGAGTTGCTGCCTCAATGTTTCTGGGAATAGGGCTAGGGCATTCCCACCTGGGGGCATTTATTACCCCTTCCTCCTCTTTGTAGCAAATCTCACCCTTAGTTTTCCATCCCCCTCAACTTCCACTAAATCTCATATTTAAAAAGTGCCCCTATTCCTGTTTTCAATTGTTAACACAAATACGAATCAGGTGGCAGAGATCCATTTTTACAATATCGTATTGAGGTAGATTTCCTTGTCTCTAGCAGCTGAGAAATTGCTGATAGTTTCAGATCCCAGTAAGCTTCAGGGATTCCAGGACTGTGAAGCCTGCCTTGTGTGTAGACAGGTCTACGAAGTGATCCCATGATCGATCCTTTGATTCATGACTGCATTGCACTGGGGGGCATGGCCTTGAGAAGACCGATTTGTCAGAAGTGAAGTTCTCACCTGTCTGAGTATGTGCCCATGTGCATCAAACTCTCCCTCTGGTCTTCTGTCCTGTCCTGATTCTGACTGAGAATTGGTGGCTGTGTGGAACTTGCTTAGTCCTTTTTAACTCTCCGAGTTGAGGAACCTATTCAGTGGGACTGTGCAAATGAATAGTAGCTCGTCTTGGTCCTCTTCTTCCAGGTCTTTTTTTCTATTTATATATTTTTTAATTTAAATTCAATTAATTAAAATATAATGTATTGTTGGTTTCAGAGGTAGAGGTCAGTGATTCATCGGTCTTATATAACACCCAGTGCTTATTACATCACGTACCCTCCTTAATGCTCGTCACCCAGTTACCCCATACCCCCACCTCCCTTCCCTCCAGCAACATCCAGTTTGTTTCCTATGATTAAGAGTCTCTTATGGTTTGTCTCCCTCTCTAGTTTCATCTTATTTTTTTCCTCTCTTCCCCCTATGATCCTGTTTTGTTTCTTAAATTCCACATATCAGTGAGATCATATGATAATTATCTTCCTCTGATTGACTTATTTTGCTTAGCATAATACCCTCTAGTTCCATCCATGTTGTTGCAAATGGCAAGATTTCATTTTTGATGGCTGAGTAATATTCCATTATATATATATATATACCACATCTTCTTTATCCATTCATCTGTTGATGGACATCTCGGCTCTTTCCATAGTTTGGCTATTGTGCTAAAAACATTGGAGTGCAGGTACCCCTTCGAATCATTACATTTGTATCTTTGGGGTAAATATCCAGTAGTGCAATTGTTGGCTTGTAGGGCAGATCTATTTTCACTTTCTGAGGAAACTCCATACGGTTTTCCAGAGTGGCTGCACCAGCTTCCATGCCCTCCAACAGTGTAAGAGGGCTCCCTTTTCTCCACATCCTCGCCAACATTTGTTGTTTACTGTCTTGTTCATTTTAGCCATTCTGACTGGTGTGAGGTGGTATCTCATTGTGGTTTTGATTTGTATTTCCCTGATGCTGAGTGATGGTGAGCATTTTTTCATGTGTCTGTTGGGCATTTGTATGTCTTCTTTGGAGAAATGTCTGTTCATGTCTTCTGCCCATTTCTTGATTGGATTATTTGTTCTTTGGCTGTTGGGCTTGATTAAGTTTCTTTATAGATTTTGGATACTAGCCCTTTATCTGATATGTTATTTGCAAATATCCTCTCCCATTATGTCAGTTGTCTTTTGGTTTTGTTGACTGTTTCCTTTGCCGTGCAAAAGCTTTTTATCTTGATGAAGTTCCAATAGTTCATTTTTGCCTTTGTTTCCTTGGGTCTTTGTCCTCTTCTAAAAGCATCCTTATCCTCACTATCATCACCATCATCACCACCATCATCATAGTGGTCCTTGTTGTCATTATTATGGCCATCTTTTCTAGCATTTATCCGAGTCTTCTCTGCCCAGTGCTATGGTAGGCACTTTAGAAGTTTAATCTCATTTAACTCCATAACAACACTGCAAATTAGATATACTTATTCCCACTTGGCAGTGAGGCATCTGTGTCTGAGTGGTTAATCATCTTATACGAGGTCATAAAGTGAGTAAGTGACCAGCCAGGAAACTTGAACACAGATCCGTTTGACTTCAAAGCCTATACTCTCAGTATCATACCATAATGCCTGTCTTGAAGATGTAGCTAACCATTTTCCTAAAAGGGTTTTTCTTGTGCCAAATCTATGGGATTGGTAAAGCTGGATTAAACAAAAAAACTTTCTTATAGCTGAATGCTAAGATGGAACAATGGGCCTCTTTCCATAAACTCATTACAAGTATTAAGTGTTTGGTAATTTAATTAGCATGCATTCAGCTTTCACTGAAGTCAGTGAAATATAACTGTTTTAGAACTTGACCTTTCTGTGGTTTTGTGGTGATTTGGCCTTTTGCGGATCCCCCTGCAAACCCTTTCACATGATATGTTTGCATTAAGTGTTCCTTTTTTTGTAATGGAGTATTCCCATACATGACTGTTTTTTAAAGTTTTCTTGGCTTCAGGGAAGGGAGAGGTAGGGAAGATTTTTAGCTGGAATGGTAGAAGTGTAAAAATAAAATCTGAAAAGTTCAACTCTTCTGCTGGATTAATGAGCAACAGAGTGTCTGTGGGAAAGGGAGGTGTCTGGGGGAGGACTGGAAGCATGGGAGGTTATGAAGGGAGGCGGACCACGTTGAAGGATAAAATATCACATTTGTGGCTTATAAAATTTTTCTGTGAGCTATTTCCTGCTGAACTCTATCATTGTTTCTTGACATGTTCAAGAGCCTGGCCTGTGCCCATTCATTTATTTTATAACAGCAACATTGGATTAAGGTATAAGGAAAAAGTCATTCTGGTGATAGGCTCCCATTCTGAGAAAGGGAGATCTGATAGAAAAATGTTTGAGGGAAACATATAAACTGTCACTTGTTCTGGTTTTACTTTTTATTTAAAAAAATTGCAAGGGAATGCTACGCTCTCAAAGGGTTGAATCCTAACTATGAGAATCATTTTATCAGAGCAGAGAGAATTATTTAAGATTGGAACTGAGATGGGAGCTAGTGAGAGTCTCTTGGTTCTAGTGAAATCTGGGAAATGTGTTCTCTAATTAAGAGAAGTTAAGTAAGGGTTTTTTTCTTAGCTATACCCTAAATTCTTTTGGTGGGCTCGGCTCTTCTGGATGGGTGTGAGGGGGTGGGAATTTAATCAATTTAATCAAGTAAGTAATTCAAGCCAACTTTCAAACATCCAGTGAGGGCAGACGTTCTCCTGTCTCTGGTTCCAGAGTTTTCCTTCTTGTGGTGGTGACAGTGGAGTAAAGCAAATGAAGGGCGCTGAGCTCACCGACATTTCAATTATTTACTCTCACTGCAACCTTGTCAATGGAAGAGGCATTGCAGAGCCTAAGAAGTTCTCAAACTCATGGGATTAGACATAATTCCTGTTATTTATAATAAAACTTACCTCTTCACAATCCTCACTTTGCCCCTGCACACCCACTCCCAGATTTTTTCTAAGACACTTTCCATAAGGTGGAGCTAATTAAGCCAAATGTTGCCTTTATATTCAGTTTCCCTGATTTGCCTGTGGCTTTTTTTTTTTTTAATAATAACATCATAGACTGGGGAGGAGGACTTGTTACCAAGGCAACTGGATTTGTTGCCTATGCTTCTTCATTGTCAAACAGATGCTGTGCTCAATTTGCTCAATCTTTTGTAGCGGTGTTTCTATGCGGTATGGCCTTTTTCTTTTTCTTTTTTAAATTTAATTACCATTAGCATACAGTGTTATATTAGTCTCAGGTGTACAATATAGTGATTCATCAATTCTGGACATCACTCAATGCTTTTCATCTCCTTCACCTATTTCACCTATCCCTCTACTCACCTCTCCTCTGCTAACCATCAGTTGGTTCTGTTTTTAAGAGTCTATTTTTATCTCTTTTTTCTTTGTTCATTTGTTTTGTTTCTTGAATTCCACATGAGTGAAATCATATGGTATTTGTCTTTCTCTGTCTGACTTATTTCACTTAGCACAATGCCCTCTATGTCCATCCGTGATGTTGCAAATGCAAGGTCTCATTCTTTTTTATGGCTGAGTAATATTCCAGTGTGTGTGTGTGTGTGTGTGTGTGTGTGTGTGTGTGCATTACATCTTCTATATCCATTTTTCTATGGATGGACACTTGGGTTGCTTTCATATCTTGACTATTGTAAATAACGCTACAATAAACACAGAGGTGTTTATATCTTTTCAAGTTAGTGTTTTCATTTCCTTTGGGTAAATACCCCATAGTGGAATTACTGGATCAAATGGTAATTCTATCTTTGATTTTTTGAAGAACCTCCATACTGTTTTCCACAGTGGCTGCACAAGTTTGCATTCCTACGAAAAGTTATGCTGTATGAACTGTTTTTGGTCTAATTTTCTCATCATCCCCAGGACGACTGATCATTGGGACCCCAAGGATGGAGTGGTCCAAATAGACAGATTTGAACCAGACCACGTTCTATTTGCCCCTAGTGGTCTCCAGTCCACATCCATGGCCATAGGGATGATGTGTCATCTGTGTCATTATGCCCCTTCCAGCACTATGCAGCCCAGGCTCCTGGGATTCTTGACATGACTGAGCCTTCCCCTTAGATAACAGCTCCCTCTTACTCCGGGTCGCAGCAATTTCCCATTTCCCATTTACTCCTTTTGGGCAATTGCAGNGCAGCTCCCTCTTATTCCGGGTCGCAGCAATTTCCCATTTCCCATTTACTCCTTTTGGGCAATTGCTGTCAATTCACCGAGGTCATGGGGCCACATTTTATTCATTTTTGTTACCTAACACCTAGCTCAGGGCCTGGCATGTGGCAGCACTTGGTAAATATTTATTGAATTGTATGTGAAATAATCAATTTTTCCCTTTACTTTTTCTAAGTAGCCAATATATCAACCCACAAATATTTGTTAAGCACTGTATTAGTTTGCTCAGGCTGTCATAAAAGAATACCACAGACTGGGTGACTTAAAAGATCAAGGTGTCATCAGGTTTGCTTTCTTCTTCCTGGCTTGCAGAGGATCATTCCTGGTGTCTCTTAGTGTGTCTAAATTTCTTCTTCTTGTACGGACACTAGCCAGATTGGATAGAGCCCATCTTAACAGCCTCATTTTAATCATCTCTTTAAAGACCCTATCTCCAAATAAGGTCACAATTCTGAGGTACTGAGGGTTAGGATTTCAACATGTGAATTTTGGGGGATACAATTCAGCCTGTAACAAGCGACTATGACTTCTCAGGAACTGTCCTAAGCCCAGAATGTGAAAGAAAGGTGATTTTCAAAATTACTGACAAAACTACTATGGTATGGATGGGAGCCTTCAGGACCAGCCTGTCTGACTAGAAAGGATGCCTGTATAATTAATTGCTGCACACATATTCATGCACACTGGCTTAGTCTTGGTCCCACACACGGCATTATGTGGCCCCAGNCATGTGGCCCCAGGCCTCACATGACATGTATTCTCGTGGGAGACCCAACGGTGAACAAGTAAATCTGCGAGTGACTGAGTCAGCTGCTGTGGCGTATAACGGCGGACTTACCTCCTGAGTGTTGGTGAGGGCAGTATAGGTAATCACTTCCTGCGAAAATTCTTTCAGTTTTGGCCAAAGTTTTCATCTCCAAGGCCTCTTGCACC